>NC_048597.1:5038095-5103095 GCF_003668045.3 Cricetulus griseus | reverse complement strand
GCTGCCAGGAGGCCACGTAAACAGCAGATTCCACCAAGAAGTGAAACCCTTTCCTGACAGACCACAGAACACTTGGCTTTAGGGGCATGAGTGTCACTGTCACTGGGGAAGACATCTTACTGTCAATGACAGAGTGCCCTCCAATCCCGCATAAGTGATTACATTCACTATGTACCTAATGGTTCAACAAAGGCCTGGATTGGCCTTTTAAATTGATCTACTTTCCTAAACCCAACCAACCAGGTCCTGAGTCTACGGATATCACCATCACCAAAACAACAGAGGGGCACAAGAAAACGCCAGCCTTGTGGTTCCCTTGTATATTTCCTGACTATCTGTTGAGCATAAAACTTGGTGCTAATCTGGCACTCCATAGTCAAAGCTACATTCCAAATTTGCACATTTTGGCACCCACACATCCCAGAAGGTCTGCAAGCAAATTGGAAACTTTACACTGCACACGGAAATCTGGGCATGCGTGCATTCTTTTCCGTTCTTGGAAAATGTCTTTTAGAGGATTTTCAGAATTATCTATGACATTTCCCAACGATTAAAAATCACATTCTTGAGCCGGGCGTTGGTGGCACACGCCTTTAATCCCAGCTCTCGGGAGGCAGAGGATCTCTGTGAGTTCGAGACCAGCCTGATCTACAAGAGCTAGTTCCAGGACAGCCTCCAAAGTCACAGAGAAACCATGTCTCAAAAAACAAATCAACAACAACAAAAAAATCACATTCTTAGAACAAATGGGAATTGGCCATGGTTTCCCTCCTTACAATCACAGTGACTGATACATTCGGTAGTGTGGGCTTCAGCTCTCGGTGAAAACATGGAAGCTATGTTGTCTGATGGATCCATTCACTGGCAGCTAATAAAATACTCTAGTATGGAAGAGGTGTTTGTGGCCATCACTGCTAAAGTTACTTAAATGCCTGTCACCTCACCTGTGGGGCACTCTCTTGTCATCAGAAGGTTGCAGTTACAGGCAGAGAAAAACAATCAGCTAATTAGCCTTATGAAAGGGAGTTCTTGTTGACCCTGAACTTGGTGGTGACTGATAGTCTCAGGGATTAAAACAATTGTTCTGAACAACCACTTACGCCCCTTCCTAATCTCTTGACTTCAGTGGGTCTCCCAGGATTCCCTCTGCTCAACCCCACCCCCACCCCACCCCCACCCCCAACTGGGAGCCGCTCTCTCTTCCTTTGTGAAGCCACTGTCAATCAATTTGCAGATCAGGAATCAAAGGGAGAAACATTCCCCAGGTCAGATAGGGGAAAGATCTAAACTACCTGGAGAGAAGGGGGAAGCCAGGGGCTGAGGAAAAGCCTGGCTGCCTAGGCCTTCACCAGTGTTCACAGGGGCCAGCGGGCAGCCCGGCCTTAGAAGCCAGACAGGCAGGTTCTCCCAGTTGCAGGCTGAACCTGAGGTTAGGAGCTGTGGCGCTGGCCATCAGCCAGCACCAGACAGATCCATTTCTTGGAACAGAGAAAAATCCTTCCTTGGGTAGCTCTGGCAGTCTCTGTGAGGGTCACAGCCCCCAGTGTCTGGCATCTGGCAAAGAAAGGGGCATCCTTACATGTCTTCTCTACCTTTCGCTCCATAGAGCACCCAGGCCCCTTGGAGAATCCATCATTGACAGGATTCCAAACTGATCTTAAGATGTGGGGATGAATGAGAAGCCAGAACCTTCTGGGTCAGTCTATGAATGCCAAGAGCATATTTTTAAGCATATAAAAAAATACAGAAAATGAAATAGTTGAGTCTTAAGATCACTTAATAAAACATAATGAAACTTTCAAAGGGTAAAGCTCAGCTAGGGAGATCAGGACTGATTGTAGAGCTAGTGAGAGCATCTATTCACTTTCTAATGGGAAACAGATTGCAAGAGAGAGGAGAAAGAGGGGGGGGGAATATCTAGTAGGCTTTGATGATGACACAAAAAGGCGAAATAGTTATATTTTGTGACTATAAAGTGAAATTACAAGATAAAAACCATGTTCAGCTCACTTGTCTTTTATTATTGACTTAAAAATTTAAATCGTAAAAATTCAAGCCCAATGCTATATATTGTAACTGGGTCAAGTGGTTTTAACTACTTACTATCAGGTGTGGAGAGGAGAGCCTGTTCAAACTAATTATAATCCCTATTTTTCTTCTGATTAATGTTTTCACTAGAGGGTATAAGAAGACAGCCTGGCCTTGGGTGTCGCTGTTTTCCTTCTGGGGGTTTATGCAAACTCAAGTGCACACTGGCACAAATCAGGTAGCAGAATGCAAACAGTCCACACCTTGGGGAAACAGTCCGCCGTTCCTCAGGTAAACACCAGCACCTATTAGTCACCCACTCAAAACAGAAATGGCCAAAGAGGGACGGGGGGGCCAGCCCCCAGCACCACAAAAGCAAGCACGGCACTTGCAAAAGCCCATTCTTCATCATCACCATTGACTTGCTGTGATGAGTGTCAGAAAGCCACAATGCAAAAAACCCCCCATGGGAAAATGTCACTGGAATGGGCCATTAAATAAATAGTCTTCCAAACTTCCATAGCCAAACAGGACAAAAAGGCCTACGAGTATGACCACACTTTCTCTGGCCACCAAGTGATGCCCAGTTAGCCATTCCTAAAAGTGGCAATTCCTAAGAAGTGATGAAGTTCACTGCTAGGTGGGTGGGTGAGCCTGGCTGTGGGGTCTTTATTTCTTCTTGGCTTCCCACCCGGTCTGCCAGCAACTCATCTGAACCCTCCTCTATATTTTCTAAACACACGCCTCTGAACCATAATGCAAATTCCATTTGCTGAAAGACAGACTTTAAACGTAACAAGTGAACCCACTTAACGACACCACACCGGCTCTCACAGCAGCACTCAGGCTTTTAGCAAGTGGATAGACTTTTCTGTGAATCACCTATTATTAGCATAGTAGTGTGAACATATATTTTCAATCACATCGGGGGTTTTTTAGTTTTCTCCAGCCGTGATTTCATTAGAAAAATGCCCTGGACATCTAGGCGAGCAAGAGCAGCAGCCCAGATGCACATATACTGACCCTTTTCCCTCTCCCACTAAGAACACAGATGTTTTCGGGTTTCTGGATGCATTCACACACAGGAGTGGTGACTCCTTTACCTGGCCTTTTCTACATTTGCCAGTATGCTTGTTTTGTTTGCGTGGTTCTGGGATCAAGCCGAGGGCCTTGCACATGCTAGGCAAGCGTTCTACCATGGCCAAGCCACAGCCATCACCAACCCCTTCCTATTCTTTCCCAATGACAGAACTCTAACTGTTACTCAGACATCTGTTCTGTCTTCTTGACTGAGCTAGAAACACCTTTGATGGCCAAGCTTATTCAGCTCTATACTACAAAAGTGAAACTTGAAGCCAAGTCCCCTTGCTCTTAAATTTTTCACTACTTGCTGATGTTTGTAAAATACGATTTAGATCCTAGCAACAAAGAGAAAATACAAGACATGGGTGATAACTGGAAAGTCAGGACACCCACAGTGAAACAAGAATCCTCTTTCTACTTCAGTACTTTGATAGTTGGCTAAGGGTGAAGGACAATAAAACTGCATGTCCCCCTGCGCTAAGGTCGTGGCTTCCTTAAACTATCTGGCCTCTAATTAACATTAGATTGATTAACATCCAGATGTTAAGTGAGCCCCACTTCTCCCACCAAACTGTAACAAGCTTCATCGTGAAGGTCAGGTTGTTCTCAGTTGTACTAATATGATTCCATGTCTATCCTAGAAATATGAGCTTGCTTACAACCGTATCATACACTATAAGGATTCCGCCAAATCACTGGTGTGACCAGTTGAAACCCTGTCACTTGTTGTAGAAAGCAGAGGTACCAGATGCCAAAGGCTCAAGATGCCCAGATTGGCCGATAGTGAACTCTCATTACATAATCTTAGTTCTCATTGTGGTGAGGTTCACTTTTCTCTTTTTAGAAAAATGGTGTTTTACCAAAATTCACAATTCATGCCCAGCAGTCTTGGAGCACACCTTTAATGCCAGAACTCAGGAGGCAGAGGCAGGTGGATCTCTGTGAGTTCCAGTCCAGCCTGGTCTACAGAGCCAGTTTTGGGACAGCCAAGGCTGCACAGAGAAACCCTGTCTTGAAAAACAAAAAACAAAAACAACAAAAGCAAAAAACAAACAAACAGAAAAAAGTAATTCATTCATGTATTTTGAGTCAAGTCAGACTCAAACCAATTTAGTCATCAAACATGGTAGTATAAAATTAGATTCCTGCAGAAGTATTACATTTCAAATAAATATTAAATTAAAGTTTGATGAGGCATCAATATTAAGAAACTGCTACTAGCTGGAAAATCTGGGTTTGTTCCCAGGTAAATACTTTGCATTTCAAGTTCATTTGTGACAGATACGTACCTCTACCACTCCGACCGACAAACCTGAGGTCGTTGAATCTTGCCACTTGGTTCTTCATGGCTGCTGTAGCATTTCTCAGCTCTGCCGAATAGTTTTCATCGTTGCCTGCCATCACGGTGACCAAAGTGCCATCAGGAACGTCCCCCAGCGCTACCACCTAGACATCAGTCAGGGGACAAATGCAGACATCAGAGCTGTCATAGGTACACTTTTCCGTCACGTGCGTGGCAATTGTTCTAAAATTAAACATATGCTCAACGATACTTTCTGGTGTTTAGAAGAATAGTCATAACTTGAGCATCACAACAGAAAAACTTGCTGTTAATTGTACAATGCATACATAGATATAGATTTTTCAAATGAGGAAGGCACTGATGAAATTCAAGGAATAAAGCCACATAAAGTCACACAGCATGGTGGGAACAAGGCAAAAGGTGACAGGAGCGATTGGTTCTCATCAGTATAGTCATCTCTTAAGACCTCATGTTTGAAAGGCAGGAAGTCTTATTCGGGTAGGCTCATAATCTAAATCCACCTTTAAGAAAAGGTTTATTATATATTTTGAATTAAATATATGTGGGTCTATGTGTGAATATGAGTGTAAATGCCACTGGGGACCAGAGGCACGGAAACACCCTGGAGCTGGAATTATAGGCAGATGTGAGCCACCTGACCTAGGGGCTGGGAATCAGAACTGACCCTGGCAATGGTATCGTGTGTTCTTAACTACAGAGCCACCTCTCCAATGCCATCTTTTACTTGCTTGAACCTCCATAGGTGCTCCTAACAGGGACTGGACTTGGCAACTTAAACATAGTTCTGCTAAACTGAAATTTGACTTTTGCTACTATTTATTTATTTATGTATTTATTTATCTATTTATTTATTGAGACAAGGTCTCACATAGCCCAGGGTAGCCTCAAGCTTCTGTCTAAGATGACCTTGAACTCCTGATCTTCCTGTCCCCACCTTGCAGGGGTGCTGGGGCTACAATATGTGTTCCATCACAGGCATAGCTTCCAATGACCCTGGAAGGACTCAAGCTGCAGCTTGTCTCTGACATCTCCTTTTGCCTCTACTGGATTCTCACTAGCAGTGAACTCTGGCATGCAAGGAGAAAAACCAGAAATGCGCCATTCATTTATTATTAATTACAAAAGGGGGTTCCAATTTAATCATTCTCCTCAAACCAAAGGTGAAACCAAGCTGCATCTTCACATCTGTGAGCCCCAAACATATACTAACTGTGTTCTAAGGGTTTCCTTTATTGTCATTGAGAAGGTAAGGGCTCGTTTCATTTTGAGGACAACTGGTCGATAAACATTTCATATCCAGAAAACTAAAAGAAGCAGTAATTTTAAAATGAAATTCTCTGAAGTACATGCCTTGAAAATGCTTCACAAAGTATTACCCATCAGCTGGCTGCTGTTTGGTTCTTTCTATTTTGTTTTAGAGCTAGGGTCTCACTAGATAGTCTAGAGTAGCCTTGAACTCATGACCCTCTTGTCTACACCTGTGAGGCCCGGGCTTATGGACATGCACCACCAAGCTTGGTAACCCTTGACTTCAGCAGCGATTTTTGAGTTTTGACTTCATTATGGCTTAACATTTGCTTTGTTCCAATTTCAAAGTAGTCATGGAATTCAAATCCAAATGCCTCAAGTTCAGTTTTCTTTTTCCCCAATCATTTCTGATATAACATTGTCAGTCTGCGGTGATTTTTTTTTTAATTTATCGTGATAAACAACAAGTTGATAGTAGCAAGCATTTCTCAATATACTGTTACTTTGGTTTTCATTTTTTTGCATACTAGTCGATGCATCATTTATTGGAGGAACATTTCTCTGTCTGTCTGTATGTAAATAAGGTTGCCACAGATTCGCTAATCTGATATCAACATCCAGCCCCTGTGCTTGCCATCCTCACTGTGTGCTTAGTCATGTCCCCTACGGCCGCCCGCTGTCCTGCAGATGACTATCTGGCTGTCTTTTATTCATTGTGGCTGCTCCATCTCTTGGGTTCTAAAGAACATGCCAGGAAATGACCCAGCTGCCCCAAGAAGTGGGCAGGCAGGACCCCGGGACATCACTAGGACACACTGCTCTGGGTACTGGGTAAGTACCTTGCTAGCTCTTTAATTTCATCTGTGTTAAGGAACTTGCTTTGTGAGAAGAGGACAGAGCCTCTTGCCTCTGTTTTTAACCCTTTCATTCCAATTGTTAGACATGTTTTCTACAAAGGAGATTTTAAAACGCTTATTCTCTAAGCAGTCTGTAATTAGAAGTTTATATCCCACCACAAGTGTTTGATGGCCTTTAATTAAGATACGTAATATGACAACTCTTTTGTTTCAAAGAACATCATTGCAATAAATCTCCTCGATCAGTTAATTGATCATTATTAACCTTTCTAATCCTACAAAATTCTACTCCCATAAATTCTACTGTTTTTTTTTAGTCTCTTTATTTTTCCCCCATTTCTTTTTTTCACTTCCCCCTGTACAATTAGCTCACAGTGTTGAAATGTCCTCCATGAAAACCCTTTACTTCCTCACCCTCCTCTCACTGTGGAGATCTAAGCTTTTCTAGTTCAACACAACATTGGGCATCCAGGGCCTTGGATCTACAACTGAGCTTCCAAACTGAATGCCTTGCTCTTGGTTGGAGCCAGTATCTCCTAAGAGGTTAAAATAAATACAGCCTGTTCCATGAGCCCTCAAAGACATGCCGAGTCACCATACTCCTGCTGCTGTGTCTCTGTGTGCCTTGGTTTACCACTGTTGCTCCAGAGCTACCTCTTTACTGTGTGTGTGTGTGTGTGTGTGTGTGTGTGTGTGACAGTGTGTGTGTGTGTGTGTGTGTGTGTGTGTGTGTGTGTGTGAGCAACCCAAGAGGCCCCTCCAGAATGATGCAGACAGCGTGAAAGGACCACGGTGCCTACCTATGAAAAGGTTGCTCATGTTGGACTTCAAAGGTCTAAAAATTAGGACTTGAAATTTCATCACTTCCATTTTTAAGGGAAGGGGAGTAGGGCATCCGGGGGCTCAGTTATCACTTCTTTTCTGGTTTATCTCCCAGGAGTTTTGGTGCGGAAGGGAAGGAGACAAATTAAATCCAGGGACATTTAACATTTTATTTCATCCATCCAATGACAAGCGTACTTAGGCTAGGTTAATTTTTTTTTTTTTTTACTTAAAACTAAGATGTCTTCCAATTTGATGCAGATTTTGCCATTGAGAGGTGACATAAAAAGAATGAGAAAAAATCTAACTTCAAACAGAAATAAAAAGCAGAGTCTGCAATAAAAGCTATAAACAATAGGTAAGGAAAGACAAACATTGACATTTCGCACAGACCAAACAGACAAGAAGGGACTTGCTGGCCAAAGATAGCTCATATTTTGTTGAACTTCTCTGTTCTCCAAGTATCAGGAAGTTGGGCAAAACGTCAGCTCTCTTCTATGCTTTAAGGACTTCCCAGCACTGCTCTTGGCTAGCCTGTTCACAATCTGAAACTGGCATTTTCCAACAATTTTACCGGTTGAAACTACAGTTAAAATTCATTTACTGCAAATTTCTTAATCTTCCAGAGTTTCAAAGAAGGCTGTGGACTGAAACAGCGTTTACCTGAGGTGGCGTTTAATGCATAGCTAGGGACCATGACCTTCATGCCAGAAACATGATTTCTTTTTTATGAAAAACATATACCATCTGCACCCAAGGCCTTTGAACTCCCCCTTGAAAGCATGGTTATGCTCTGTGTACTAGGGCCTAAACACACTGTACTGTTACAGAGTTACTAAATCTGTATGGAGTCACCTAAACAACTTTGTTGGCTGCTTCTGCCAACACCGCCTAGCCTGTAGCCGACTTCACAACTCTCATCTGTGAAACTGACTGCTTCTCCTATGCTAAGATAAACGGTCTGTAGGAGGAAAGAGGGAGAGAGGATACCCCGGAGAACCAATTACGATAATTTAGATCTATTTTCAAGAGAGTTTGTCAATTTAAATCTCTTGATAATTCTGAAGATTAAAGCAGAGGACTTAACAAAATTCCAGAAGATTCCGGAAGCTGCTCTTCCCTAATGATGAGACTCCAGCACTGCTAATCTGGTTTTTATCATGGGGAATAAGCTAATTCCTGCAGGATTAACCTCTAAAGAGATTCCCAAGCCTTAATTCAAATCTAAAATGTAGAGGAACACTCTTGGTAGGAACTGTTTCAGGGCGTTTGGTAGAAGCTGGTACAGACAAGGGCCAGGAATCCCAAGAAAATGAAGCTAGGATGCTGGTTTGTTTTGCAACCTTTAAAGTTCCTGTCCCTCTGAAAATTCTACCTACTGTCTCAGTTTAGCAAGGTGCTGAACTCTTGAAGTGGCCTCTCTCTGTGTGGTGGAGTGGTGACAGATATTAATCGAGTGGTCTGATTTTTCTGCTACCCTGTCCTTTCCCCCAAGCACTCCCAAGAGACCCACTTGAACCTTTCACACCTGCTGCATACACCTTGACCTTTGTCATAGCTACTGGCTGTCACTCAGGACAACAAACTGAGATTCTTTTAGAAGTGGGCTTTCCAAAATCATTTATAAAAGGGAACCTCTATGGCTGTGATTATTTTCGCTAAAAGGAATTTTCCAAGGTTTGTAAAAGCAGTATGTGTGATCTCGAATTCTTTTAAAAGAAAATAAACATTCTCATGTAGTTCAAGACTTTGCATTGCTTCAACTCCTGGAGACAATTTTTAAAAATCAATCATTTAGTGTTTGATAAACTGGGCTTCCTACACAGTAAAAAACACAGCCCAGAAAACACCTCCAGTTTTACCCCAAGGCAGGCACAAGTCCCTTTCTATGCTCCACAGGAGAACCAACCTTACATGTTCCTTTTGTTGACTACAACAAGCCTGATTTCTCTCTGCTGACAGTGACCTAAGGTTCCCTCTCAGGGTGAGCAGAACACACCTCCAGTTAACTTTGTTTTCCTGAAGGATTTGGGATGGTTTTCCAAATAACTGAAAGGGAGAAGCCAAGTGCCTGCCTACGCTCTGACCCTCAATCCCAACCCTACCCTTTAAAAAGTGGCTTTCAGAAACTGGTGAAGGTGGCAATTCTATATAGAAACACAGTCGATAGGAAATTCTACTTCTGTGATTGTTAAAATATGGACGGCGTTTTTAGCATAAAAAAGGACTGGGGACAGCACTTTTCAAAAAGTGAACGTTATTCGTCGTAATTAGATCAAGGTCTAGCTGAGGCCTGGAACTATGAAAAGCTTAAATTAAATCAATCTCCCTCCTAAAGAGGACAATTATTCATCTAAAACAGAACAAAAACAAAAACAAAAAGACGCAGCTTGGCTTTACAGCTTGGATCTTACTCCTACAACATCCTTTTAAAAGAACAGGACCTGACACAGCCACTGCGCTTTCAGCTGTACCTTTTAAAACCCACCGCCGAAGAAGAGCAAAGAAGGGAATTTAATTCCTCAAGCTCCCTGCCAGAGAAGTAGGGTAGTTGTTTTAAAAACGCCTGGGGTTGTTTATATATCGCTTCTGAAGGCCAAGGTTTAGAAGCAACTCAAAGCCAGGGCAAGATCAGGGTGAAAAGCTACCGGACCGAAGTGAGCAGCCCATTTCAAGTTGCGGCATCTACACGGGCCCCCTCCTCTAACAGAAATGCTGCCGGGTTGGACCTTCCCAGGTGTAGGAAGACACCTCAGCACCTTTCTTGCCTGGGGCTTACTTTTCTGGAAGGTTCCAGAAAAAGCAACAGGACTTGTTACTTGCGGCTTCTGGCAGGAGCAGGTTACAAAAACTCCTTGGAACTTTGGCAAACTTAACTTCACCTGCATGGACTTTGGACATTCCGATTCCTATAGGGCAGTTAAAAAAAAAGTGCGCTGGAGGGTGGGCGGTGCGGCATCCCCTGGAGCTTTCCCTTGTTGGTTTATTTTTAGTGACCGGAAGGTATTAAAGCGTCTCTCTCTCTCTCTCTCTTTTTATTCCCTGATGCCTTCATTTGAGAGACACAAAACGGTCTGGGTGTTCATACGGAGGTCCCAGAAGCCTACGAATGAAGACGGGTTTGTCCGCTCCAAGGTTGTAACTTTTCCTAGCTCGTAGCAAAGGTAAGGCCCTTGGTAGATGTCCTACGATTATCCTGACTTAAAAAACCAAAAGCCAAAACCCTCTTTGGATGCCTCTGGAACTGGCTAAGTGGGTCCCTCCCGAGGGTCGCCACGGCAACGCAGCATCCCCACATCCCAAACCCAGTGAGAAGGACCAGAGGCTTCCACAGGCAGTAACCCTCTCTCTAGATGCCGCTTGGCCTCTGCCCTCTAGGCTGACTCTGGGCATCGGCCGGCCCTCTCCCGGTCCTCCCACCACCCTCTCCAGGCCGGAGTACCTTGAAAGCGATGGGCAGGGTCTTGTTGCAGCGCCAGTGAGTGGGGAGCACGGAGCAGAGGAAGTTGGGGCTGTCGGTGCGCACCAGCTCTCCCGGGTGGTCAGCCAGTACTTCCACCATGCTGCGGTCGCCGCTCCTCAGCTTGCTGGCCAGGGCGGCGCCGCCGTCCGGGGCGCCCAGCGGTAGCGCCTCGCTCATCTTGCCGGGGCTCAGCGCGGTGGAAGGCGGCGTGAAGCGGCGGCTCGTGCTGGCATCTACGGGGATACGCATCACAACAAGCCGACTGAGTAAGGACCCTGAAAACAGCTCCTACTAGACGGCAACACGGGCTCGGATCTTCTGCAAGCAGCTCCCGGGAGACCAACATACAAGTTCAGGAGCCTTTATTACTACCGGACGGTTGTGGGGGAGGAGGGAGACTAAATTACCAACAGTTCCCGACTGAGTTCTAGCTACTCGGATCGGCCTCACAGCCAAGCAGGGCTAACAACTGGCCGATTAGTGCATTAAGAGTGGGCAGCCAGAATCCAAAGTCAAATGCCCAAAGGAGCCTGGCTTTCAGAGTTGAAGTTCAGTCTTTGCCTATTACAAACGGTCCCGGAGGCAAAATTCCCGTACACGTCCTGAAATATTTATGCGCAGAACAAAAAAAATGACCAGCAAAAACTAGATTTGGAAGCCCCAGCAGTTAATTGCCTGTCAGCTTGCTTTTCTTTCTCGCCGGTCAGTTTTGTTTAAACTCCCAACAAAATACAAAACTTAGGAGTGTCTTCCATACAGGGGGCCTCTCCTATCACGAAAACCTCTCTTCGGTTCTCAAAAGCGAGAGAGCCACAACTTTAAAAGATTGTGCTAGTAATGTATTGCTCGTATATGTAAATATATACATACGATCTACTTCATAAAATATTTACAATACAATCTGTAGAGAATTTAAACACAACAGAAATCCATTAATGTTCACTGAAGTTTTTTTTTTTTTTTTTTAAGTAGCCTTGAAAGTCAGCTTCAGTAGTTGAAAGGCTGGGGTAGATCCCTTGTCATTATTTTCTCAATAAATTCTGGACAAATGGTCAGTGCAGAAAATTTAGCTTTACAAAGACCTCTATCTAACCGAAAAAAAAAAAAAAAAAACCAAACTCGATGACGCTCAGGCTAGAGCTTCCCACATCTGAGGCCTCGGGTTTGGAAACGTTGGTTAAGTTTGTGGCTGATCTTGTGGTTTGGTGGGAGTTGAGCCGAAGTTGGGTCACACAAGCAGACGCGCACTCTCCGAAGCCAGCCACTGTCTACATTGGTTGAGTGAGTCAGCCCAGACTCTGGCAGTAGCAAGACGGTTTTCCTCCAACGTCGCCCGGCGCTGGCTGGCTGGTTTTTCTGCTGGGGCGCACAAATACCCACGAGCGAGCGAGCACCGTGTAACCGCAGCAGGTGGAGCGGGCCCGGGAGGAAGCGCCACAGACCAGGAGGCTCCAGTTACACGCGCCCGCGCTCACTCCCACGCACCCTGCCACGCACACCAACTCTCCGGGAACCCCGGAACACTTTCTCCCGCAGTTGTCAAAAGAAACAATCGGAGAAAAGTTCACGGCCAGGAGAGAAGTTGAAACATCCAAGCTTAGGAGCCAGTTCATTCAAAAGTGAGGAAAGAAAAACTAAAAAAAAAAAAAAAAGAAGAAGAAAAAAAAAAAGAAAAAGAAAGAAAGAAAAGGAAAGGAAAACAAGGAGGTCCAACGCAGATCGAGGAGGAGCCAGCCGCAAAGGGTGACTTTCGTGCGTCCCCGGGAGCTCAGGATGCAGTGGCAGCCGCAGGGCCGGGCAGCGTGGTGCCCAGGCTGGGTCCGGCCGCGGGGCGCCCGTCCTGCCCGCGCCCGCTGGCTCTATGAATGAGAGTGCCTGGAAATGAACGTGCTTTTACTGTAAGCCCGGCCGGAGGAATTCCATTCCCTCAGCTCGTTTGCATAGGGGCGACGGGCGGCCAATCACAGGCCTTTCCGGTATCAGCCTGGGCGCGGCCCGCCGCCGCGCTCCTGGAATTGGCCCGCGCGCCCCCGCGCGCTACTGTACGCAGCCCCGGCCGGGACGTGGTGGCAGCCCCTACCGCCCCTGGCTCCGGCACCCACGCCGACCCACGCACACACATGCACACGCCGCCACGCTTGTCCGAAGCCCGGCCCGGGTGCAGACCCCACGCCCGGCTGCCACGCGCGGGGTGGTCCTGCTGCACTCGCTCTGGGTGGGTTTGTGGGGCGCAGCGGCGCCACCGGCGGCCAAGATCCCGGAGACCCTGAAACAGGAATCGAAAGGCCGGTCGGACTTGGCAACAGCGAGCTGGGCCGGGAAAAGCCCGAGGCCAGGAGGCCAGCGGGAGGGAGACGCCCTGCGAGCCCTGGACTCATAGCTGCCATAGCGAGGCTCTAGGGACCAGGGCTGGCGTCCCGGAACGGTCCCCAGCAAGCCAAGCCTCCACGTCCCGGGAGCACAGGGTGGGATCCGGCCGCAAGAGGGCCGGAGGGCTGATGGCCGGGTGGGAGAGGCTCTGAGCGCCTATCCCGGCCTGGCTGGCAGCCGAGGCGAAGTGGCACCGAGTCATTTAAATAGACCGGCCTGTGCTCCTCTCCTTGGTAGAGTTGTTTTATTTAGTGTCTTTTCTCTGAGGCTGGGCTGCGGCTTGATTACGCAGCGCGCCGCGTTCTGAGTGTGCGCAGCCGCTCAAGAGGAGTTAGTTTTCTAACCAAGGCCTCAAAGAACCCTAGACTGCAAAGAAAGTTGAAAGCATCCGGGGCGGGGTACGGGCAGGCCACCCCGATCGCCCGAGCCCTCGTCCACCCTCCAGCTCCCGGGAAAGGCCGGAGCTTCCCCTCCAGGCGCTGAACCCGCTCGGCTTGCGCACGATGGGGGCTCTCGCGGAGCTTTAAGGGTCTCGATCCCGCCTGGCGCGCGGCCCACTGCTGTCCCCAGCCGGAGCAGCTGGCCCGTGCCTTCCGTGGGTCCCTTAGGGACTTACTTCCTCCGGGACATCTCACCACCCAGTCCACGGAGCCCGTTACTCTCCACATGTGACCGAAGCCCTTCACTTCCTTTCTGTGCTCGGTCCCTGGCTGGTCCCTAAGTGTGTCCTCCCTCCTCACGCATCCGCGCGCGCGCGCGGCCTGTGTCACTGGAGGAGGAAGAGGCCGTGGAGGTCCTGGCACGGAGGCGCCTGGTCTGGGCATTAGGGCCGCTTCTCTTGCCCCAGGCGGGCAGCCTGGCGGCGTGGAACGCTGGGCAGGCCTTCGGGGACACGGCGGGGCGCAGGGCGGACGCCAGGGGGCAGCAGCGGCCCTTGTTCGGCGGCCTGGAAGCTGCGCTGGGCACTGGGCACGCCCCGGCGGGCGCGCTGCACAGGGATCTGTCCCTCCTGGAGGCCCGTGGAGGGTGGGCTTGTAAGTTTGTAAGTTTGGGGACAAACGTTAACAAGTGGCCATCAGAACACACCTAAGCGTCTCCATCGCTCAGAGGTGGTAGCCTGGCCAGTCGGGGGCGTTGGGGGAGGGAGGTGGAACACAGACTGTCGCCATCTCCCGAAATCCGGGTCTCTTCCCTTTGAAACCTCTTTGCCTGAGTTCCACCTTACGCTAGTTCAGGACCGTGAGTTCTCCGGGTGTGCAGCGAGCACCGGCAAAGCCCAAGTGGCCTCACATTCCCCAGCCTTCTGCATTTTCCCAGGTGGCCTTTCCCTTTCCTCACAAGGATCGTGCCAGCACGGAAAAGCTCAGTATTTCTCATATGTTTTTTGGGTGTCCGGAGCTTTGGGTAGACAAAAAAATTCTCTGTGCTTTTCTTTTAAAATTATTTTCAAAGAAGTCCCATTGCAGGTGTCAAATCCCCAAAGGTTCCCTAACGCTCCACCTTGCCTGCCTGAAGCTCTGATGTTGCAGTCGGCCACCACCCGCAGCCTCCGCTCCCCTAGCTGGGTCCAAGCTTGGAGGTGCCGGCTCTCCTGGCGAGTTTGTGGCCACTGGAAGCTAGATTTCCCTCAAATGAGTTTTCTAAGAAGCTACTTCAGATCCAGTGCTGCTGGGGCCACAGACAAGCGCACCCCCAGGGACACACAGAGACAGGGACAACAGTGGACCTGGACTCTAGGGAAAGAGTTTTGACTCTGGGTAATAAGCCCTTCTAAGGGTTAAAGGAAACTCCTCAGAGTCAGGCCCCCGGCTTAAAACCCCAAAACCTGCATGGGGGTTCGCGTTGTCTCCCAGGCAGAAGTCAAAGCTAGGTAGTTAGAGCAACACACACACACACACACACACACACACACACACACACACACACAAGCACACACACACACACACACACACACACACACACACACACACACACACACACACACACACACACACACACCGAATTTAGTTTTCAAGGTCAGCACAGCCGAGTTAGCTAAGTTCGAACACCGACGACAATGATACAGCAACGAAAGCTTCCAAACCCGGCCTCTGGCATCCTTGGATCTGAGCAGGTTGTCACTGCGCCACCCGACGCGCACGTAGAAGCCAGAAACTAACAAACAAACCAGCGCCCTCTCCTTACTGAGGAACCGCGAACTGCCAGCCCACAGCTGGGACTCAACCTCGGGGCATCTTCAGGGTTTTGGGTAAAATTCTGGAGTCCCGCAGCGGGAAAGGGAAAGGAGGAATTCCTTCCCACCTAGGGCGCTCATCTCAGAGACAATGAACACTTTCCCTCACCAAGAGCTAAAGGAAAGGTTTACAACGTTCACTTCCAGGCTTCCCCTAGAGCGACACTAAAATTTACATGATCAAAAAAAAAAAAAAAAAACTGCAAGGGAAAAGATTTGTTTAAACTGCTACTGTGTGACAGTCTAACAAATTTGTTGCACGGGGGAAATTTAAAAGTGTCCATAACAGGATTGGAAGTTCCTACAGTGTATTTAAAAAGTAATATTTGGTTTAGTGTGAAGCAACCATTTCAAGGGAAAACAGAGCGGTTTATTGACTCCCCCGACCCCCTTAAGTCTTTGGGTGATTTGCTAACTGAAAGTAGTTGCAGAAAACCAAAGGTTTTGCGTGTTTGTTCTATAGAATCATCTCCAAAATAAAATGTACTTAACAATTCTCTTAAGTCAAAATTACCTACCCCTCCTTTGTAATACTCCATTGTCCGAATCAGATTTGAAATGTATGATAGTTCTAAAGTGATTATTTCTCTGCCCTCTCTCTCTCTCTCTCTCTCTCTCTCTCTCTCTCTCTCTCTCTCTCTCTCTCTCTCTCATTTCCCTCCCTCCCTCCCTCCCTCCTCCTCACTCCCCCTCCCTTCCCTTCCTTCCTTCCTTCCTTCCTTCCTTCCTTCCTTCCTTCCTTCCTTCCTTCCTTCCTTCCTTCCTTCCTTGCTGCACAGGTACCTGCACAGGTGGGGCAATTCTAGTGACTAGCACTCATGTAAACGAGCCACCTGCTGTCCACTGTCTGGAACTAATTACACTTTTCTCCCCCTGCAGCACCTGTGCGACTGTTTCACTTTTCACGTTTGTTCACTAAGAGGACCAAACAAACACCGGATGTTTCACTGTGTCCTCTTTGGATATTTCTATGATGTCCTGTGGAGAATGTGGAATCCCATAACTTTAACTTCGGAAATCCTTTGTGGACCTTACAAGGAGCAAGCTGAAAATCTCTCTCGCCCCCACCCACAAAATTCAGGGTGCTTAGTAAACATTTTACCCTCATAAAATTTTGCATAACCACTGCTCTAACAAATGCAATAAACTCTGTCATAGCTGATAGAAGCCAAGCCATATTTTTTTTCAGAGAGTCATATAGTCATTTAATAACAGCAGAATGTGTAAATGGTGAACGCCATAGAGCTGAAGGTATCATTTAAGATTTCACTGAGCTATTTTATGTGGTATGACAGCTACAATATGGATGGTTCCTTTTAAGTATATTTGAATCAGCAAAAAGCTTTAATTATTTGACAAAATGATATCATAAAGTATATATAGAAGCACATCAATAGAAAATCATATATATATGTATATATATATGTATATATATACATGAATATATATTTCATTAAAAAGTATAATTTGGAACCTAACATGCCCTGAGCCTCTCTAGAAGGAATCACTCCATGTATGCACTCTGAAATAATAGAAAATAAGAAATTAAAAATCACTCCATGAGTAGACTGAGAGTTACTGAGTTTTCATCCTATTACAATAAAATGCCAACTTTAGAAAACAGAATTTCTGCTGAATTATTTTTGCTATTTCATTGCTTGCCATATTTTTTTTTAGCTTTGGGGGTTTTATATCATGGTCCAAATAAGTCCAGCGGATTTGGCACCAATACAGTGAATCACCAAATAAGTGAACTGTGGTCTGTCTAGCAATGGGTTTCTGTGCTCTCTGTCCAAACTGGATTCAGAGCGCTGAGTCTCTGTGTCTTAAATCCTCTCTTTCTCAGCTGCATGCATGAACACACGTGAATTGTTTACTAAAGCTTTGGGGATGACTCAGAACTCCAGGTGAGATTAAAACCAAATCCCAGCTTAATACAAAATGTTTTAAAGTCAGTAACTTGGTAGAGGCTAAGCATAAGAGGTAAAAGCCCATTGACAGCAATTTATTTCCCGAAAGCAAGCGTTTGTCCAAATAAGCAGTTTGGAATAAAATACCCTTTCTAGAAGAAACGAGCTTCCATGTTCCCATTGCTTCCTTCTAGTTTTGGATATTTCAGAAACGTGGTCTCCTTGCTGGCTTCCCTGCCCTTTTCTGTTAGAAGAGCAGTGTATTTACACTGAAACCACTTCTTCTTGAAACAACACATAGCCTTAAATATTGTTGGTAATCATAATCCCATGCTGATTTCCTGAGATGCAGCATTTCCCACATTTTGCTGCATCTAAGGGACAGGGGGCCTATGGAAAAGTCCAATGGACACACTCTCTATCCCTTGCATATTTACACTTAATGTGAGTTGGAGATTAGCTCTCAGCCTTGCACACCGTCAGTGGTCAGTACCAAGTGACAGGAGGAGGGTATATGGTTTCAGAGCCTTAGGATCTGAGAAGCCCCGCTCGCTCGAGAACAGCATAAGATGGCTTTAAAACAACGTTGCAAAGAAGAACAGAGCTAATTATTCCAGAGTTGCAGACGCTGTTTAAGGAGGACAAGATTCGCAACTCCCTAGTTATATATATTTTTTCCAAAGCAAAAAAGAGCAAATAAAATAATAAAGGCTTGCATAGGACTGTCCTCTAATGAAAGATTGAGTGACTTAATATTTATGGCCTCCAAGGAGACTCCTTAAAAGAATTTTAAAAGATCTTAGTTAACAAGTACATAAAATACTCTGTAAAAGTTTTATTTTTTTAAACAGAGTAGGGGCAGAATAATTTGCACTAATTATTAATGATAAGGTAAGAAATAACAAATGAAGCCTGAAGTTAAAGCAAGCTCGGTTCTAACAGGAAGGGATTGGGCCTAAGAGATCCACACAGCAAGATGAACCAGCCCAGGCAGATTTACTCCAGAGACCTAGTAGAACCAAACTCCTGGGCGTTCTCATGAACCAGGAGACAACCTCCCATGCCAGGCTAACAAGCTGGAAAGGCAGAACTGAGAGCTGCTGCTTGTGTATACATTTAATACTTTAAAATTCTTAGAGAAAAGCTGAAGTTCTTTTGATTCTAACAACCGTGGCAAAGGTGACTGTGTTCTGAGAGGTCTGTGTGGCTTGGTTAAGAACTTTCTTAGCTCCTGTGACATCAACCTTGAGAACACAGGAAGGAAATGAACAGATGTGCACAGGTAAAGGCAGACCCGCAGAACTGTGACGGGTCCTCCAACTCCAGGAGCTAGGTGAGGCACCACCCTGGAGCTGGGAGAGAGCAGAGGCTGTGTGCCACCCTGGAGCTGGGAGAGAGCAGAGGCTGTGTGCCACCCTGGAGCTGGGAGAGAGCAGAGGCTGTGTGCCACCCTGGAGCTGGGAGAGAGCAGAGGCTGTGTGCCACCCTGGAGCTGGGAGAGAGCAGAGGCTGTGTGCCACCCTGGAGCTGGGAGAGAGCAGAGGCTGTGTGCCACCCTGGAGCTGGGAGAGAGCAGAGGCTGTGTGCCCACCCTGGAGCTGGGAGAGAGGGTTCTAGGGTCATTGGTGGCGGAGAACACATGATAGAGCAGAGGGGTATCATAGCTACTGATAAGCATCTGTTCAGAGCCCAGAGAACAAGAGGAAAGGGGCCTGGGGAGATGGGCCAGTACCACCAGGGGACTCAGAAGAGACTTGGTTCCTAATTCAGGTGATATGTGATTGACTCTTAGGAGATGGGCGGAGCCTTAAGCTTTCTAGAGGAAGTACCTAAGGTGGTGGGGATGGGTTGGGGGAAGACACCCACTCCAGGGAAGACATCACAGAGAGCAAATCTAGGAACTTGTGGATCAGGTCATCATGCCAACTCCAGTAGAGCCAGAGTGTAGGTTTGAGGCAGCTCCTGGAGGGTGGGGTGTGGCAGCCTACACAACCCGAAATGACTTCACCTTAACATGAGGGCTATGGGTTCTAGTGGAGCCATGGAAGCTAGCAATCTAATGGGTCATTTGGAAAAATAAATCCATTGAAAGTGTATAGATGACCAGGAGCAGACAGACACGGAAGCAGAAGTACCTCAGCTGTAGGACTGGACTCCTGAAGATAGGAATTAATATGTGAGCCATGGAAGAGAGAGGCAGGGCAGATTTGCCAGTCTCTGACCATTAGCAGCAGGGGAGGATGTTGTTAAGGGTGGCACCAGGATTCAGCTTTGGATATTTGTGTTGGGATCACTGGAGTGGCAGGACAATGTCTGCGGTAGCTTTGGAATGCACAGAGAATGTTTGAACGAGAAGGCCACACTGAGGACAGACAGATGAAGTAAGCAGAGGGCCGGGCTAGACTAAGGGGCTAAACTACCAAGAGAAAGATGAAGGGAGAGGGTCTTAGGCACCACAGGAAGACAGGAGTTTGCATAAGAACATCATATCCTAAAGGTCCCAGAGTGGTCATGGGATGAGCGCCAAAAGATGGTGTTGAGTTTTATCTACAGGGAGAACCTAGTAATTGAGACCTTGACGAGGAGAGATTCATTTTAGCAGGAGCAGCAGACACAGAGCAGAGAGCAGAGAGAAGAATGTTATTTAGAAAAGGGAGGCAGAGCTTTGGGAGAAGAGAAGAAACTTGGTGGGATGACAGGAGAGAATGACCAGTGCCAAGATGTGTGAATGTGTGTGTGTGTGTGTGTGTGTGTGTGTGTGTGTGTGTGTGTGAGAGAGAGAGAGAGAGAGAGAGAGAGAGAGAGAGAGAGAGAGAGAGAGAGAGAGAGAGAGAGAGAGATGGGAACACAGGAGAAAACCTATATTCCTTGCACCTCAAGCCAGCCTTTGCTGCTGCTGTCTATTTCACTGCAAGTTTCCCCAGCCTCTGGATTTGAACCTGTGGACTTACCTTTGGTTTCATTCCTTTTGTTGCTCTCTGTGCTATTTTGTTTTGCTTGCTATGATTTCTCTCCCCACCCCTATGCCATCTGCTCCCACCTCAGAGCTTATTCTCTGACCTGTTTTCAGAATTCTTGCAAATATCCCCTAACAAGGGATTCCCACAGTCCTCACAGGCTTCTGCATCTCCTTCCTCTACACACCCCGAACCCAGTGCCAACTCCTTAGCTCAGTCACACAGGACTAACAGCCACCCTCCATGTCCTCATCATGGAAGGATTCCTCAGGTCTCTTGCTCAGGCTAGCTTTCCCTCGCATGGATCTCCCACACACTTCATCATGGTCTCCGTGTCTCCCGGCTGACCTTGGTGCCTCAGCTATTAGAATGATGGAGGGCAGGGTTGCTAAGAGGCCGCCTTCCCCTGGCTTCAGGTTTCTATGTGGAACAACATTCCTCAGTATGCAATCCTTGGCCTCTTTCCACACCCACATTCATTCTGTACCATGAGAGATTCAATTACCGAGCCAGCCACTCAGGAAGCAGTAGTGAGGTATAGGAAGAAGACTCCTAAAAGAGACCCCCAAGATTGTCTATTCCAATAACCGGGGCAGTGAGCGAGCAAGCTGGTGTGAGCTGTCTGTGGAACACAGAATAGAGGGATTGTCGCATGTAGTTAAGGATGCTAATCAGTTGGTTTCAAGTCAGCCAGCAGAGATGATCCTAGTTGGTACAATGGAGACGGTTAAAAATGGCTGAGTTTTTCTGCCTGAGGCTGGAGTGAGCCAGCCATCGCTCTGGGAGTTGAAGAATGAGAGTGCAGTCCCGATGTCCCGAGGCTCGCTCTGGCAGCCAGCCAGCAAGGAAGCAGGGCCTGCTTTCTCTTAAGTTTGTGGAACTCCACCTGTATGACCTTGGAGGGGCATAGCCCCCTAAAACTTCAAGGTCAGGCTTAGCTTGGCCAGCCTCTTGCTGGAGAGCCCAGGGAGATTAGCATGCTGACTTACAGTATTGTAAGATAATATCTGGGTGTTTTTTAAACCGAGGGTTTTCAAGTTGTGGTTTGTCAGCAATGGACAGCTAGCACATTGAGCTTCCGTCCTCTGGATAGGCTGGAGAGACACTGCCCGTGCCTGGGTGAGTGAGTGGACCCACTTTGGGGCACCAGCAGCAGGAAGCCACACATTTTCCAAAAAGTTCTGCTAGTGGTAAGCTTCTAGTTTTGATTCTCCAAGCTTTCTCTACCATACAGTTGGTTCTGCCCCCCTTTTTTTAATCCCTACAAAGCCACTATATAATAATCTTATTCTCTTCTCTGTCATCATCAGCTTCCCCCATACACTTTTGCATGCACGCATGACCTCTGGATGTTTGGACACCTTGCCAGAGAGGTTGTCTAACTCATATTTTAATGTTTTGGCAGCACTGCACAAACTGAGTGTGCTGGGAAGCCCCACGGGCTCTCATCAACCAGCGTCTCCAAGGCAGCAGGTCTGGGGAGAGACCCAGGACCTCATTTCCAACAAGCTCCCAGTGATGTCTCTGTGACTGCTGGTCCAAGCCCTGCACACCCAGAGCTGACAAGTCTCCTGGAAGCTGTTGGGTCTCCAACCAAAGCTGTGTCCAGCACAGCCTTTTAGAATACATAGCAAATCATCTCAGATCCGGCTCTTTAAGCTTGTGTCAATGAACTGAATATTGTGTCTGCTTCAAAATTCCTCCGTTAGAGCCCTCATCCCCAGTGGGTTGGTAAGGAATGGGGCCTTCTGAAGGTGACTCGGTGAAGACCAGGTCACGAGGGTGGGACTAGTGCCCTTACATGACTTTCTCTTGCTGGGTGTAGTAGTGCACACCTTTAACCTCAGCCTTGGGAAAGCAGAGGTAGGCATATCTCTGGGAATTTGAGGCTAGCCTAGTCTACATGTTCCAGGCTAAACAGGGCTTATCTCCAAGTAAGTCTCTGTCTCTGTCTCTCTCTCTCTCTCCCTCTTCCCTTCTTTCTCTCTCTCCCTCTTCCTCCCTCTCTTTCTCTCTCTCTCCCCCTCTCTCTCACTCTTCCCCCTCTCTCTCCCTATTCCCCTCTCTATGTCCCATGAAGACATCTGAGACATGAAGAGACCCCCCACCCATCCTCATCCTGCTGGTAGTGGGTGGGCCCACTCCAATTTTCCAGCTTTCAGAACTGTCAGACATGACCCTTCTATGTCTTGGTTCCAGGTCTATGGGATTTTGTTGCAGCAGTGTGAACTTACTGCAGTAGCTGTGATTACCCTCCATTTCCAAAGCCACAAAGCCACGCTGCTCTATCTGGCCCACACCAAGTATGTACTCAGCCACAATGACCCCTTAGCCCTTCGAAGGAGGGAAGTGAGATTCAGTAACAGCCCTGTCTTGAACCTATGCAGTTTGGGGATCTGGGGCTGTCTTAACCAGAGACCAAGCCCATATTGTAATACCATCAAGCACATTTCTTAAGAAAATCCTGGCAAGTCGCACCTCTCTCTCCCGTCTCTGTTCTCCCATCTTCCTTCTGCTTCAATTCCCCTGCTTCTCATCCTCCCCTTCCTCCTCTTCCTCTTATTCTTTTAGACACTTTCACGTGACCTCACTGTATACATGCTCCAGCAGACGAAGCAGGGATGTACACAGAATCAATCTTATCACTCACTGCTAGAACTTTCAGAAGACACAGCTGCAGTCATAAACTGACCATCTGGGTCGTGGAACCCAGCATTCATGCACCACTGTGCCCCATGGCCACTTTATATTATCCGGGCAGCAATTGCCTCTCATTCTGCAGAAACACAATGCGCACATAAGATGTAGAATTTTCCAATAGCCACTATTGTTTTACTTTTGTAAACAAACAGGTGGTAAATGCCAGAACATCTGTCAGCTAAGCCAGTCGTTAATTCATTTGTGTCTCTGTGTGAGAGTGTGAGCCCCAGCTTGTGTGGAGGTCAGAGAGCAACTTGGAGGAGCTGCTTCAACTTCTCCTCTTCGGCCACATGGGGCCTGGAGCTCCAATCAAGTCACCAGGCTTTCAGGCTTGGCAGCAAGTACCTTTGACTGCCGGAGCATCTTGACAGCCCAACGTTAACATTCATAATGGTTTATTTAACCTAGTCTTTTCAAAACATTGGATAAACTTGTTGTCGATACAAAATGAGGTATTTCCCACCTTTTTATTTTATATACACATCTTTGAAAGTCTGTGTGGGTTTTGTGCCCCCAGCATGCCTCAATCCAGTTCATCTACCTGCTGGTGTCCAGTAGCTGCTTGTGACTGATGGCATCTTAGTCGCCAGATGGCTGGTGCAATACTGTAGTGAGCGCCTGCTACACAGTCAGTGCTGACAAGCAGCTTTGACACACTCTGCTGAAGCTTCAGGGAGCCCATTCAACCCCCACTGCAAGTGTAGTCTGTGGGGCTTCCCTAACATATGTTTTTCCTCTGAAGATATGGTTTATATTGTGTTGTTTCATTTATTAATAATAATAATCAATAATAACAGCCCTACACTGTAGCCCAAGCTAGCCTCAGACCCCGGCAGTCCTTCTGCTCCAGCCTCCTGAGTGCTGAACTCCCTGTCTTCTCTCCAGTATCACACAGCTGAATCAAGGGCAGAAGAATACACGTTCAAAGCTCCAGTGACTGCTGCGTGAGGCCTGTTCTTTCTGTCAGCATGTCCATGAATCTTGCAGCATGGGTGAGCCTAACTTCCCTTAACACCCTCTAGCTATGATGGCTGAGCCTGCAAGACAAAGCTTTGGTTTCTTTGCACTCTGAATCTCCATCACAGGAAACATTAAGCTAGTTCTCTATCACATTTGTGGGCTGGAATATTTTTTTTAAATAAAAATACTTTACGTGTAAGTATATTTTGCTTTTCCTGTTATCGTATGCCATCTTACTCTTACTCCATGGATTGCTGGATGCCTGACCCCTGAAGTCCTCCTCTCCTTGTTCTCTTGCTGCTCCTTCTTTCTTGTTTCTTGTTCTATTTGTCCTCTCTGCCTGCCAGCCCCACCCATCCTTGCTCCTGCCCCACTATTGGCCGTTCAGCTCTTTAGTAGGACCACCAGGTGTTTTAGACAGGCACAGTAACACAGCCTCACAGAGCTAAACAAATGCAGTGGAAACAAAAGTCACACACCTGAAAATAATAATCCCCCAAAAGGCTCAACTGAGACACCCCGCCTCAGTGAATAAAGATGCATAATGACCAAGGAAGACAGCTGATGTCAACAGCCTTCCCACGCACGTGTGTACGCAGCTGCACAGGCATGTTCCCATACACACATGCTCACACATACCATGTATTCATGCACACACACAACCACAATTAAGTGGCAAGCAGGTCACACTGAGGTTCTGTGCCTTCTGGAAGACAAAACAAATACATTGCTCTGTTCTATTGGTTACAAATGGGTTGGGGCTACAGGGGACCGAGTTATAATGGAATGTTACTATAATAATTTACAGTGACAAACACATTAAATATATTGTAACAGTATATTAAAATTAGCTTTTTCACTAATTCTTTTTCCCTATGTCAACTGACAAAGTGAGGCTTCACTACCTATTATAGTCAAAATAACAACTTAATAATGATGATATTGAGGCAGAGAAGACAGTTCTCACATGGCGAGAAAAGGCAACTGTTAGCAAGTCTGACAGCCTGAGTTTGATCCTCTGGACCCACAGGGTGGAGGGAGAGAACCAACTCCCCCAAGCTGTCCTCTGACAAGTGCATGGTGACATGTGCATGCTTCCAGACACATAAACAAAATGTAAAAGTAACAATACTGTGTATTAACAACATAGTCCTGTCTCTAGTAGGAGCAGCTGTTAACTCTTGCTATTTTGTTACCAGTCTTAGTGCCTCCAATTGGTGTCCTATTCACTGAAGTTTTCTACTTCTGGTTTTCCACCAACAGCAGAGGTTACTTGGAAGGGCATTGGGCATCTAAGACAGTGTTGAAATGAGCTCTCTAGCCGGCGTTGCTGGCGCACGCCTTTAATCCCAGTACTCCGGAGACAGAGGCAGGCAGATCTCTGTGAGTTTGAGGCCAGCCTGGTCTACAGAGCAAGTTCCAGGACAGCCTCTAAAGCCACAGAGAACCCCCTGTCTGGACCCCGTCCCCCTATGAGCTTTCTATCTGCTCTGAGGAGAGAGAAAGAGAGGCTGTGGAGTGACCGTAGGGCTCCTACGCTGCTCAGCTAAGTGCTGCTTTGACGACATCTGTCTTAGAATATTCTTGAGCCTTCAGACAGGAGGTGAAGGCTCTCATGCTAATGCTTCTGCTTTACAATTGGATTTTAATTTTTAATTACTATTTTTTACATATGTGGGTGTGTCTGCATGTGAGCATGTGTATGTGAGTACAGACCCTCCAGAGGTTACAAGCAGTTACTGGGTTGCTGGTGCGGAGAGCTGTCTGACATGGGTGCTGGGATGGGAACTTAAGCCCTCTGCAGGAGCAGCCATTGCTGTTAACCACCGAGTTCTCTCTCCCAGCTAAAAACAGAGTTTTATAGGAAATAGCAGCTAAAGCCATCACTGTCCTGGGGCCACAGAGCTGTCATATTCTGTATAAAGTTTAATTTCATAGCTATGAAATAAAAAATAGTTAAAAAAGTCATCAGCAATGAGTGACAATTCTCATATCTAATATATATATTTGCAGATATATTTTCATTTTAAAATTTCATAAAATAACTATTTCATATTTCATATAATGTTTTCATATTTCAGATAATAAATACTTAATGTTAAGGAAATAATCTCACTCTTGTGGCCCATGCACCTGACCCTGAAGTGAATGAGCATTTCTGAGGACAGTTTTCATAAAACACAATTGTCTGTCTACCAGTAAAGCAATGGTTAAATCAGAATTAAACTAAAAAAAAATTGTTTTAGGTTTGCCTAGAAGAATGCTCCCTCTAAATCCATAGTGTAGAGCACAAAGTGAATTTTACTACCTTCCCCGAGTGAACACACAGCACAGATTCTATGGAGCTTAGCTTCTCCAGAGAAAACAAAAACCGAGGGGAAAGAATGACTAAGGAGGACAAGCTTTTCTGAGAGCAGATATGATCTGGTAGCCGATGCTCACTCACGCTACAGGCACAGTGAGAGCAATCCACAGAAAGGAGCTCAAAGCAATTAAACATGGTGAAGCCTAAAAATAACACATGAAGGATTTTGCACTTTTTCCCCCCAGAGTAGGTAGGTTTTTAAAAATAGCGACAGCCAAGCAACAGATGTTTGCCCACACATAACCACAAATGACCCCAAACTGAATTTAAACTCACTTCTAGTGTGACCATTGGCCAAGCAGAACCCAGGTGTTTCACTGCTGTCTCATGGTCCCACCCCCATAGTTGTCTAGTTACTTTAACAATTTCAATGCCCAGGGAGATGTCCACTCTGAGGGATTCTCATGTGCCATTGCTTAGCACAATACTTTTGAGTAAGTTTTAAGAGAGATTTGAAACCAGATAGCTGTATAAGTGTGGATTTTAAGTTTTTTTATGCTTTTAGCATTCAATTCTAAGTAGTTCTGTGATTGCCAAGCTCTTGATTTAGGAGCCTGTCATATGTCAGAGAAAAATCTTCTGGACGGACTACCCTGTCCTTACTGCTTGTTGCTGAAGGGTCTCATTCAGTTCACGCTAGGCTGGCACTTACTTTGTATCTGGGGAGGACTTTGGACTCCTGGTCCTCTTGCCTCTGCTTCCCAAGTCTTTTTTCTTAGAGCAGAAATTGTATAGTTTATAAAACGGGAACAGTCTTTGAGTGGAAGTCACCCAAGTCCTCTCGGAAGCCAAGAAGAGGACTCTTATCACACATGGGAGTGGGAACCCCTCTTTAGGTCCTGAGCTTTGATGGAGGGCTGGTTCTTAGCTGAATAACAGACCTCAGCAATGACATGAAGAGAAACGGCTGTAAGCAGATCCCCTCCCCACAGTAACACGGCTCACAGGGGAGTTACCTCTTTTTTCCTTTTGCTTCAGGCATGTACAGGATGGCAATTTTCATCCTGTGACTGAAGAGATGTCACAGGAGCCCTTTTCTTCCACCTTGTCCAATCAGAGTAGAAAAGGACTAAGATTCCAGGCTAAAGCCACTCCTTTCTAAGAAGGAAATAAACTCACTTCTGTGTGATCAATTTTTGTGACCCGATGCCCACTGGTCTGATTGACCGTATCTCCCTAATGTCTGTCTGTAGTGAAAACAGACCCAAAGGTGAGGAACAAAATACCCCCTGCCCCAAGTCAGGATGTGCCCACTGCTATTGTCATTCTGTGTAGAAGTGTAGTCAGCTAGGCGTGGCGGCAACAGGATGAGGTAGAGTTCGAGGCCAACCCTGGTTACAAAGGGAGACCCCCATCTCACCAGACCAAACCACAACAAAGAATTTTCTAGAATATTTATGAGTAGTACTAAGAAATTCAGATACAAACTAGGAGGTTGTATCAGAGCAACAACAGAAAGCTTGACAAAACCAGGGGCTCTTGTCTTAGTTTTCACTAAGTTGGGGACGGTGGATCAAGGGGACCAAGAGCAGTGGTGGAAGATATCTAGGAAGTGCTGGGTCACTGAAGCTCATCAAGGAAAAAATCCAACCCCTGCAGAAGCTAAAAATAAAACTTCTATAGCAAAAACATCCTGTCCTTATTGATTTTTTTAAGATTTTAGAATGTTCAGGTCCTAAGTCCAGGCACCTTAAGTGACTCCACAGTGCAGCCCAAGAGCAAAGCCTGTCTCTTCATTCCAGGAGTGTTCATTGTGTTATGAACAAGTAAGAAGGGGGGTTCAGCACCCCCTCCCAAAAGTCTGTTATCTTCTCATGTGGCCGTTTAGATACTCAAAAGTAACCATGGTTATTTTCTGTGTTCTGAAGGCTAATACATAAGTACATATACCATTGCCTTAGCAGGCCAAGGAACTAATTTACCTTTTCCACAACAGAGAGCCTGGCTAACAGGATAGTGGGTCCTGCTTGCACTGGATTCCTGATGCTGGGATGTGATTGGTTGGGGTTCATTGGTTGGGTCATTTGACCTTAACCTTGGGAATCTGCCATGTGTTCTAAGTCTATGAAGACAGAAAGTCAGAAACCAAAACCTTGTTTGTGTTGATGGGTTATTTTCAGTGATCAAACACCAGAGGTCTTCAGTATTTTCTGAGCTCTTCTGAGCCTCAGAGCTTGACAAGGGCTTTTGTCACATCATCTCATTCAATCTGCTGGCTAAAGTTGATAAGTTAGGAACCATATCCACTAGGCCAAAGAGGTTAAATGACTTGCCCAAGGTGAGGGGAGACTGATGCTCACCTTTCATGGGTGCATGTGTATGTATGTTCACGTGTGCACACGTGTACATGTGTGCATGTGTATGTATGTATGTTCACGTGTGCACACGTGTACACGTGGGCATGTGTGTGAAAGCCAGAGGCTAACCCTATTGTTATCAAGACAGGGTGTCTGACTGACCTAGAACTCACAGTGAGCTCCAGGGATCTGCACGCTTCTGTCTTCCCAGAGTTGGCCACAACATGCATCTGTTTCCCGTGGTTCTGAGACTGACCTCAGGCCTTTATCTTTTTCTCTCAGTGGACAGAGCAGATGATCTTTGAATTGCATGTATTCTAAAAACAACCCTCTTCAGATTTCTTATTCCAGAAGTTTCTTAGAGACGACCTTCTGGAAGGATTACTTTGCTTCTTGGGGACAGCCTCCCTCCAGGTGTAGGTGCTGTGCAAACAGGCCCACTCTGGCTGTGCAGCTGAGGAAATGAGCTGTTTAACAGCACAGGACCCAGCAAGCTGGATAAATATTTCAATGACTTTTCCAGAATGGTGCTTAAGGAACAGAGCCCATCTCCACTTGGGTTTGAGCCCATGGACTTATGGTTTAAATATAAAATGCATTACAGCTCTTTATTTAGAGAGCCATATGCCATTTTTAGGGAGCAGCCCCAATTCTCCCTCTGACTTTAGGGGAGGACAGTGCAGCTAGGTGTCTCGGCACTGTCATTAGTATTCATTATTTATTAGGTTTTGATGGTGGATTCAAAACAGTCAGGAGGGTTATCTGCCCCTTCAGTGAAAACCTCAACTCTAAGGACAGGGACTTCCGAGTGTGTGACTTTTAGAGGCTTCTGATGGGGCCAGGCCTCTAAAGTTTCAGGGCAGAGAGAAGAGGGGGACTTCAATTTTTCAAACCAACCCTAGGTTTTCTGCCATAGGGTGAACTCTTCCAGTGCAGGAGAAAATCGGGGAACGAAGAAACTGCATGTGACAACCAAATGCTTCACAGGGAATCATGGCCGATTCTGCTTCCCCAGAGATGTCTTTGATGTCAGGAATCATGACAAACAACTTTTGGCTGCTGGTCGCACAAAGAAGTCTGAAACCCTCTGACCCAGAGGGAAGTTAGTCTGAGAACCCACTCTGCCACGAGAATCTGATGGCTACATGTGGTCACATTGTGTGGGACTCTTGGCAGATTCTCTAACTTCTCGGTGCCTCTCTTTCCTCCATGGCCAAGTCTAAAATCCAAGTCTAAAATGCCATCCTCGAAATATTATGAAGAAGACCAAGCTGGGTTGTAGCTGCTGGAGCACTCGTAAATGCTAAAGCTGGTCCCCAGAACAAGGGATTATTATGAAATATGAAAGAAAAGAGTTGCTCCAATGGCTGCCTTTCTGTGGAAGACACTGCGCATCATTTTCCTTGAGACGGACACTTGATATAATTTGTGCATTTTTATAGAGAGCAAAGGGGCCCCAACAAGTGAGTTGACTTTTCCCCTCTCCCTTCCTGTGCAGCCGCAGGACCTCCCTCTGTGAAGGGTCTCACCCCTCCTCTGTAACCTTGTGCCCCTTCCATCCGCCATTTTGTAACTTCCCTAAAATCAGGACGGCCTTGTGAGATTTTATCTAGAAGAATTTTAGAAATTACTCCTGAAAAGCTCACGTGGGTATCTTCTCTTTCAAAGCAGTTTCCTAATAACAATCCCATATATTTAACTCTAGTCCCAAGAAGTCCCAGGAACCAAGGACTTCATCTCTGGAAGAACACATACAAAGGATTTTTTGAAATCCTTGAGATACAGTATATTAAGGTGGCAAAAGGAATTGACATTAACCTTCTTAGGATCTCAACTGAATTTTGTTTCTTATTTCTTTTTTTTAGTAGTTAAAAGCAGAAAAAGGAGACTTACTCAAAGAGGCCACAGTGGACCAAGGGATAAAGAGACCATCTTCTTGGACAAAATGCCCATCTTACTGGACATTTTTAAAGTAGCATTGGCGGGGGGAGGAAAAAGGACATTCTTTCTTTTCTTTAACGACCTAAGCTGAAATAAAGGAAAGGAAGACACCCAAAATATCTCTGCCTTTCCCCGGGAGAAGTATCTTAGCACAGAGTGGGCCGCTACCGTGACAGAGTTGCTCAATGTTATGTTACAACACTATTCTAACTGTCACTGAGGGCCTGGACGGCAGCCTTGCATCAACCCCCTGCAAGGTGTTTCCTGGACTTTGCAGACGGGGGCTGGGGGAGGTGCGGCTCTTCTCGTGGAGGCAGATAATGCCTTCTGCTCCCTCAGCTATCTTCAAGTGCTCGCCCTGTAGATAACACAGTTTCACTGCCCAAGCCCCGCTTTCCCAATTTGTAGATCTTATATTGATGAAGCCTTTTGTGTGTTTTATCAGACACAATTTTATCACCGTTTTCCAAATGCCCTCTGTCAGAGTCAGCCTTTGAGCTTTTGCATATTTATCAACTGGGACCAATGATTGTAAAGATGTAAAGGCTTATCTTTAATTCTAAAGAAAGAGGAACCAAGCTGATCTTTTGGGGTCTGGTGTGTGTGTGTGTGTGTGTGTGTGTGTGTGTGTGTGTGTGTGTGTGTGTGTGTGTTCACATGCATGCATGCATGCGTGTTTGTAATTGCACATGGGCATATGGAGACAGAGGAAGATGCATGGTTTTGTTACCTGTCTTTGGGGCAGTAGTGTGACCTATACAGGCATCTTATGTATTTTGTTTTCCCGTGTTCAGGGCACCTTGTCTTGGATTGTTCTCAAGAGCAGGTGGCTGAGTTCACCCCAGACTCTCTGTGCATAATTAGGAGTCCTGCACAAGGCCCGCTTTGCCCACCTTTAGATTGGGGACTCTCTGAAACGGAGGAAGTCATCTCCTTGTGTCAGGGTCCAGACACCTTCATACCCTAGTCCCTTCTTTCTTTGTTCCCCATTTTCTTCTCTCTCTCCCCTCTCTCTCTCTTGTTCTTCTATCAAATTCTACTCTGCAACCGCAAAAACAAAAATCAAACTAGAAAGGAGGGGATGTGGGGATGATTAGGAGGCGAGGCCCCTCCCTGTGCTGGGCACAGGGTCCTATGATGCTGTCAACAGAATCAGAGGGGGTACGAGGGGAATAAGACAAAATGCCACTTTGCAGACTTGAGAGACTAGCAGAAGGAAGTCACCACCCCAGAGTCCAAGTTCCTCCAATCTCTGGCTCCAGAAGGGTGTTCTGCTGAGAAGAGGTGGCCTGGAGGCAGCTCTGTGAGAGGCGTTCTGATGCCAGAGACTGAAATGAGACCTTCAGAGCTCTGAGACCTTTCATCAGCTGCTCCTGCTGTCCTGTCTCTCCTCTTCTTCCCTCCCGTCCTTCCTCCTCTCCCTCCCCTCCCCCTCCCCTCTTTAGTGATTCCTGGTCTTCTCCCCCTGCTGTTTTACTTTTGTTCATCATCACCTGCCTGGCTGCCAGTGAGTCCCTGCAGCTTTGGTGGGATAGCTGTAGGCCAGATTGGCCACCAGAAACACCCAAAACAAGCCAATGCATTTACTCTGACGCCAATCAAGAGTTTCAGAAACTGCTCTGAGGTACTCTTTGCCAGTCAGCCATGTTCATGGGTCAGCTCTTCCCTCTGCTGCCCCTGGTCTGCTGTCTTAGGGACGCCCTAGTCTTAGTCACATGGTGGCCCCCTGTTGTCTGGCCTGGAGCACATTGATCTCCCCACCTTTCCCAACACTGTGAGGACTCTCAAGACTCCCCGGCCTTATTTTTCTTATTATGATATTTTCCAGATCAGAGAGAGAGAGAGAGAGAGAGAGAGAGAGAGAGAGAGAGAGAGAGAGAGAGAGAGAGAGAGAGAGAGAGAGAGTGCCTGTGTGCATGTGTGCGTGTGTGTGCGCGTGTGTGAGAGAGTGTGTGTGTGAGAGTGTGTGTGTGTGTGTGTGTGTGTGTGCGCGTGTGAGAGAGAGTGTGTGTGTGTGAGAGAGAGTGTGTGTGTGTGTGAGAGAGACAGTGTGTGTGTGTGTGAGAGAGAGAGTGTGTGTGTGTGAGAGAGAGGGGGGGAGACAGATATACACACACATACAGAGAGAGAGAGAGAGAGAGAGAGAGGAAAGACAGACAGATAGACAGACACACAGACAGACACACAGACACACAGACATGGGGGGATTGCAGATCACTGCTCTCCTATAAGCCTGCTGCAACCCTGCACAGAGCCTGGACGCTGCCTGCTGAGTGGCTCTCCTCAGCCCTCACCCTCTGGCCAGCACCTGGCCCTGTGTTGTGCCTTCACCACCTGGTCATTGACTCGTAATGTTCATATCAATGTTTCATGTAGAGGCAGCTTGGTTTTTCAGTACAAGATCTGTCACAAGGGCACAAAAAGCTTTTACCGGAGCTCTTTGGGGATAGTAGGCACTGTCAGATGAGGAGATCAGGTCACATCTTAATCGAGGCTATGAGCTCTCATGCTGCAACGGGACCTGTGGATGCCGGCTAACGTTGTTTACAACAAGCATCCAAATGCATTCGTGAGACCTTGTGAAAAACAGGGATATTGAAAAGAAAAGCTACAGTGTCTATAACTCGAGGCAGCTGGACAGACCCCTCTCCCCTGACAGGTCTAGGAAAGCTGCACCCTGAGACAGAGACAGGGAGGTCTGCCAAGGCTAACCCTCTAACATGTCTGGACCTGTGTGTGGAGAGAGGAGTGGCCTGCCATTGGCTCGTGGAGGCTATGGTTGGGAGGAAGGAGGCGCTGTTCTTCCCACCCTCTCCATGGGGCTGCTGTCTTCTCAGTGTCATTCTGGGACGCTTGCTTGGCCATCATGACCAATTCTGCCCCAGCCTCATTGCAGTCACATGATCAGAGGAAAGCAAACTGGGCACGTCTTCCCTCAACCCAAATCCCCAGAGTGTTTGGGCATAGAGAATCCCAGGCTCTTTAGAAAGCTGGTCCAGCCACCGCTTGACACAGATACCACTGTTTGCTGAACTTACTTCTCACGGAGCTTTTCCCACCCTCAGAAACACCAATCCCATCCTGCCCCAGGACCTCTTACAATCTTTCCTTGTGCCAGGGCCACTTCCGTCAACCTCCCAGTTTTTGTCATGACTGCTCAATTGTCATCTTGTATGAGCTGAAATAATCTCTCTTCTCAGTCCTGGTAACAAGTCACGGGACTCATCCCCCCCCCCCATCCCATTTGTCTTATGTAAGTGTGATCTGCTGTCCGGTCCAGACCTCAGACTGAAGGAATGACTGTCTCTAGGAGTTTAGTCATTAAAGGGGAAAAACAAAAATCAGTCTCCCTCTGTCTCTGCCACTAGTTAGTTCCTTTGCCACTGAATGACACTGGACCCACCAGCTCCCTGCGTCCTGCCTCTCCTGGGCCCCTGGGGCTTCGGAGGTTGGAGAGGTCAGCAACATAGGAACACCCTAGACCACATCTGTGTCTCAGGCACAGTGGTAACCACCCGTGGCCGGCGGTGACCTCTTCCCCACACTCATGCCTTGTTTGTGAAAATGTATGAGCTTCCTCTTTGGTAAACATTTCTGGCAAAGCCAAAAAAGGAATGGAGAAAGGACGGCATCTCATCTCTGTTGCTCGTCACTCGCTTGCCTCTGGAGCAGAGGTGGAACTGGGTAGGGACGGCGTCTCTGTATTTGAAGAAGCCCTGTGTCAGGCAAGGCCTGAAACTCCAGATCAGTGCTAGAATTCTTCCCAGATACACGGGATGCATGTTGAGCTCAGCTAAGCAGTCCATGTTGGCACAGTCCAGGGGCAAGGGGTGGTACTTCCCTCCTCCTGATGAGGCTTCGTCCTGGGTCCTCTCTATCATTGGCACTGACAGAGTAAATCCCACTTTCCCACGAGACCCTGTAACCATCTGAGGGTGTCTGGGGAGTGTGCTGCAACACTTGGGAAAGCTCTGGACACTGCAGACCGAGTGGCCACCATCCTCAGCCCTTGCCCACCTGGCCAATGCTGGGTCCTGGGTGGGCTTACCCGTGAATCACATGGTCATTGACTCGTACTGTTCATTTTGTGGTGGTGAGTCTTGCCAGAACTTTTCTGTGAGAAGAGCATTGCCCCGGAGAGGAGCAGGCCTGAGGCAGGCTGCTCAACTAAGAATGGAGGGAAGCATTCCATGGGAGCAGATTGCCTGTGGATGAGCTGAGCCGCTTGCAACCTCAGATGGGAGCAGCCTATTTGGGGATGGCACTGAGCAGAGCTGGCTGACCCCTGCTTCCACCAGACACATGCTCCTTAACCCTTGTCACTCCTCTGTTATTATCATCACTGCTATTATTACTTTTGTCATTCAAATTTATACTATTTTTCCATGGGGACCCATGCATGACAGCATGGGTATTTGGTACAACCCTCCAACATTGGGTTTCACTTGGGGGCAGGCGTGGGGACTGTTTACATCATATTCTTTAATAATTCAAATGGCAGCATTGGTAGGGGTACTCTTAACTGCTTCTTAAAAGTAATTAATTGATTTTCTGACATATCGGTTAACAATGTATTACTCTGACACGAAGCTGTGTTTCAGTTCTTGATTGGAATAGAGTGCTGTATGGATTAAATTCAGCTCGGAGTTTAGCTTGGGAGAGACTAAAAATATGCCTCTATAAAAAGAAAGGCTTTTATACGGAGTGCTGTCTAAAATCTAAACCATACGTTCTTTCCACGCTTGTCAATGGGGTGACGTATAGATTTAAGGCTATGTGGCCGTTCAGCCTGGAACATCTGAGAGGCATGGGATACCCCATTGTGGCTCAATATGTTCTATGGTCTAGAGGAAAAATCACCCAGGCTGTGCTGAGGGCAATAGGAGGCTCCCCATCCAAACATGGTTTGCTAAGGGCACTGGGAAGAAAGTGACAGTGTTTCTGTCCTAGGTGTGGTTGTCAACCAGCAGCCGGGTCCTTTCTGTAGCTGAGGTATCCATTCACCGTTGGCCTGTGGTGGGAATCTCGCCCACAGGGAGGATTCCCCTCCATTATGTAGCTGCTCTGAATGGCAACACTCAGACCAATGTCTTAAGTGGCTTGCCCTGGGTCACGTGGTGCAGAATGTGGGCAGTAAGGATGTCATGATGTCTTGGCCTCTACCGAGACCCATGAGACAAACATCTTCAGTGAGGGAGGTGGAATAGCCACTTGGAACTCACCATGTTTATTTACACACACACGGGAAAGTCTTGGTGGATCCATTTTGGTAGAGTAGCACCTCTTCCTCACTATGGACAGTGAGAGCCCACATATGTTACTCAGGTCCTGACACGTAACCCAAGCCACTCTTTGCTCCCGAACATGTAAGCCTCAAGTCCCAGCCGACAACCTAACTGAGTGCAGCTATGAGACTGGCATTCTGACTTGTATGTGTACCACTTCTTTTTGAATATGTCTGAATTGATCCTTTACTCAAGAAGGCAGCCCTCCAGTGAATCTCCTTCCAAAGAGACCTTGTCTAAAGCCAGTGGACTTGGATGGCGAAAGAAAGCCATTGGAGGGGGACACCAGAGTGGGTGGAGGTCTTGCTTGTTCTGTGTATCTGACTGACTGGCCATTTAGTCTGTTTCTTCAGTTCCAGAATGAGAATTCTGGATGAATTCCTGATTCATCACCCTGCTGCGATGACTAAAGGACCCAAGCTGTAGGTATCATTTATAACACATTTGCTCTTTGCAGTTCCTCAGTGAAGGGAACATGGCTATTGTGTTTTTCTTGGGAAAGTATCAGAAGAATGATGAAGAAAATTGCTGGAAAATGTTATCAACATTTTCATAATATGTTGGTTTGCTTTCCAATATCTGAGAGCATCTTATAAGGGAGGCCGTCAGTGGAAAGAGCAGTGAGTAGGTGGGGAGAGAGAAGTGACTTTAGGGAGGTGTAGGAAGGGTCTGAGAAGTGAACACAGACTCAGAGCAGGGTCCCTCTGGGACTGGCCCTCAGTTTCCTTGGATGAATGTGTCTTTCTTACACCTTGCCTATTGTGAAACTATCAGGGCAGCAAGTGCTCCTGGTCCTCAAGGATGGCTGTGACGATGAGCCTCAAGGGAGGTCAGCATTTGAAGGACAACCAGAAAAGTACCACACACAAATACAAGCTCCTCTTCCTGCTATTACTGTGACTATGTTGAGCCTATCTATCGCCATGTTTGTGCTTCCTTGACCAAAAGGACAGTGTCAGTGTCACCAGAGAAATGAGTGCAAGCCATCAATAATGTCATTAGTGACCCATCCCAGAATTTCCCCAGAGTATAAACACTCGTGGATTCTGTTTTCCTAGGCCAGTATTATTTTTCTGAGACAGAGAACAAAAGTTAACATTATAAAAGTCTGTAAAAAAAATAGGTGAGAAACCCTTGGGATCTGAAGTGTGGGATATGGGCAACCCCATCCCATCTTAAAGTTCAGAGAGAAAAAGCTTCTATCCTGAGATTTAGGTTCTTTACCCATTAAAAACACAATGACGAGAGATCTGAGGCAGAGTCGAAAGTACAGATTCTGAAAGTTGTTCAAGAATAGGAGAGGGTTCTCTCTCTCTCTCTCTCTCTCTCTCTCTCTCTCTCTCTCTCTCTCTCTGTGCATAGGGAAGAGACATGAATTATTTACCGTGGCTTTAGAGATGGGAGAAAGCTTAAGATTTTGCTGAAGTCTCTGATTTTCTGACACCACTAGTGAGATGACACCAGAAGGCCTAGTGTCAGATACCAATCTGCAGTTAAATGTAGGGTTGCAGCTCGGTGGCAGGGCATTTGCATGTCTGGGACAGGGAAGGAGTTGATCTCTGCTGCTGTGTAATTAACACACTTGATAAAGTATTTGAAGAAATCAGCATAGGAAAATTGTTCACTCAATTAACACAGAATAAGCACTCACCATACACTAAATCCAATCCTGGTCATCTTGGGTAGCAAGAGGGGTAGAATTTGATGAAGGTATCCTGCCCTTTAACAGCTGTATAGTCTGGGGCGGGGGAATTAATGAAATGACATCATCTCCCAGATCTGTCTCACTTTTGACAGAGATAGTTCAGAGGAGACAGATGGGTAGAAGGGTGGATAGACAAGTAGAGAAAATCAGAGAGGTGGGGCATTAGTTAGCTTGTCTGGCTTCTCTAGTCTTCGTACAACCACTGCAATACAAGTAGAGTTTGGTGGCTACCCAAGACCGGCCTATTATCATCCCAGGAATACGTAGTGAGTTTGTAAGATGGTTCACCTTGACCCCAGATGCATCAACAGAAGTATAAGGCATGGTTTAAAGGCTGTTGGCTTCTACCCAAGCCATGAGTCTATGTGATCGCCAGGCTTGTCAGAAGCATCACTGTATATGAATTCAAGTTCTTTTCCTGATGCTCACAGCATGGGGATGCTGATGGCATTATACTTCTCATTTCCTAACATACGTTCACAACAACTGCCGTCCTCTGACCTGTGAATCTAAATGATCTGGCTGGTTCTAGCCTTGTTGAGTTCACACTGTCTGTGTGTGAAGCAATTGCTCCCAGCTGCAAGGTGAGGTGGAAGGGGCTGTGCTTAAGAGATCAATGAAAAAAAAAAAAGATCTCAACCTATACACTGGGATCTCATTGGTGACCTTGATTTCATTCTTTGTTGAGATGCTCTGACTTCCTAATTATGTGGGCTGTACTGTAGATCTCTGACACACTTTTCAACACTAAATAAGATGTATAAAATGTGGAAGTGGAATTGAGATAGAATACAATGCTCAGTATATACCAGACTCTATTATAATTTATCAAGTAATTATAAATTAATACAAGTTCCTTTCACTTTCCAACCATTGCTGTGAGATGAGTTTTATTACTATGCACATTTAGTAGATGGGGAAACTAAGGCACACAGGTGTCCATGAATGTGCCCAATGTCACACTGCACATTGAGCAGAACTGGGTAAGAAACCAGGCAGTTTGGTTCCTGAAAGTGTGTTCCTCCTAGTCGGTATTCTAAACTGCTTTCCTTAATACCCAAACCTAATCAATCCTGGCAAGGGAGTGCAAGTTCAATCTGAGAAAAGTGCTGATGGTGGAGAGAGAGGATTTCTGGGAGGAAAAGGTTTCGTTAGATGAAAACCTAGGCAAGAAACTCATTATGGCTACATTTGCAGTTGAGCCAGGCTACTGGGGAACAGATAAGGGGCCCACCCAGTTTTTCAGACCTCCTGTATACGGATACATGATATTTGCAGATTTTTTTCAGGGGCCCCTCTTCTCTGTTCACCGGGCATCATTGGCCCACCTTTTGCTTCAGTATGTTGGGTAGGCTCCACTCCCTTCTTAGAGGCCTGGTTCTCCACTGAACATTTGGCTCACTCCCCACGGAGCCTCCCTCTTCAGGGAACAGTGATGATTGACCAAATTAGCATGGAGATAAAAATATTTCCTTCTTCGATTGAGTGGGTCCCCTTATAGAATTGAAACAGAATTAGATCTAGGAAGTGGCAGGTATTTTGGTAACTGATGCTTGATTGAGCATATGAGATTCAGGTCTAAGCTTAAGTAAAGCCAGTTTTAGAAAATATTAGAAAAAGATAATTTCAGATGGACCATCTTAGGTCTGAGTCCAACTGAGAAGGAAGCATGTGCATATTATATTAGTGTATGTGAGGCACACCAGGAAGGAGATATTAAAGTTTATGTTCATTCATTCATTCATTCATTCATTCATTCATTCACACACTTATTCAATGGCTAATTGTTGAACAGGGATCCTTGGAAGACCATATTTTGGCTCTTTGACTAGCATACTGAAAAAAAAATAAAAAATCTTCAAGAAGCCCACATTCAGAGCTCAGATGGAGAATTCAGAATGAATTCAAGCCCATATTTGATGACCAGATGTTACCAAAATAATCACTATCAAAGAAAAAAAAATGTTCTTCATGGTCAACATCTTGGTCCACACTGCTTTCCCTCCAGTCCTGGGGATTCTTGTGGTCCACACTGCTTTCCCTCCAGTACTGGGGATTCTTGTGGTCCACACTGCTTTCCCTCCAGTCCTGGGGATTCTTGTGGTCCACACTGCTTTCCCTCCAGTACTGGGGATTCTCAACTATTTTCTTTCCAAGCTGTAATTTAGCAATTAAATCACGTTTGCAGTCTCAGCCCCACCCCTTTAATAAATATTCATTTTGATATTTTCTCATTCTATCACCAGAGCCTTTCCCAAGACCCCAGGCTGTCTTCCACCTGATGATAAATTGTAGGCAAGTCTCTGGGAACAAAGGCTACTCTGCCCTGTCCCTGGAAGATGGGATGAAGCAAGCAGGGAAACCCCAAGGCACACCAGATGTTTGCCAGTTTCTGACCACATTGGACAGCCAGGAAAACAAAACCCTTTGTAAGGATTTCCCCTTTTGCACCTCATATTTCAGTGGAGGTATTACCTTCCTGGGAATACCGGCTGTGTTCTTCTGGTGACTTTTTGGATAAAGTCTTAACACTTGGAATTCTTATGGCCCTTTCAGCTTCTAATCCAGAACCTAGAGTGAAATACGTGGGCTCCCTGACCCCTGGGTTCCTTTGTGTGTTCACACAGGCACCTCTGTATTACCTTCTACTCCCTGTCACTCTGACAACCGTAAACCATACCCAATGTAGCATTTTCCATCGTAACCACGGAACTAGACAGTTCCATGGCGTAGGTTTTATGAGCATGCTATTCTGTGACCATTGCCACCCTCTGTCCCTGGATCGCTCTTATTCTAAACTGAAACAATACAGCATTTGAACAACCCCAAATTTCTCCCTCCTGTTCATTCCCAGTAATCCAGATCCTCTGTGTCTCTGCAGCTCCATTAGCTTCTGCCCCTTCATGAAGTGGAATCAAACAGTGTTGTCTTTTTGAGACTGACTTCTTCCCGTTCCATCTGTGCTGTGGAGTACACCTCAGTTTCCCTTCTTTCATGTATGTGTGTGTATATACAAGTGTGCTTAAGATGATGTATGCACATGCTTGTGTGTGGATATGTGTCCGTGTGTATGAGAGAGCATACAAGCATGCGTGTTTGAATGTATGAGTGTGGGGGTCAGAGGTTAACCTCTGATGTCATTCCTCTGAAGCCATCCATCTTCTTTTAAAAAAAATTATATTTCATAGAAGAAGAAAATGAGTTCCAGAGAAGATACCCTATTTGTTGTTCATGGTTAACAGCTGGGCATTGGCAAGGTGGTGACATGAAGTATGCAATGGCACTCAGATCCAGATGGTCATTATCCATGTACTATCCAATGTCCTATTGATATGCCTCCCCTTTATGTTTTATTTTTCTCCTTAAAGTGATGCATTGAGGTCCTTGGTTATCCTTAAAGGACAGGGTGCCCCTGGCTGTTACGACAGGTGGCTGGGTAGCTTGTACCCGGAAGGAAAAGACAAGACTATCAGGCCCTGTGGGCTCTTGATGCTCTTTCATCTTGTGCAACAGCATAGATGCCATATCTATATTTAAATTGCATTCTTTAAGAGGTGGGCTGTCACTGTCCGTTAGCCTGTGGTTTCCATTTCTTTCCAGTTCACACTTGAACTTGTGAAGATATTACAAAAGCGATGAACTGTGTGTGCTCTGCTTGCTCCTGATGACAGTTAGGTACATTTTCAAGTTGTGATGTCATGAAGATGGGAGGCCCATTTCCAGAGTCAGAATTTCATCTCAAGTAAAACTCTAATTATAGTTGTCACTGAAAAAAAAATACCCAACCCCAACCCCGACCCCAAACCACAACCTCCAAACCCCAACCCCCAATCCCCCAAGCCCTAGTTGTTAATTTTGTGAAGCTGAGATATCCCATGGAGAGCAAAATGCTCTAATATGAAAGCAAAGCAAAGGCCAGCTTCTGAGCGCCCCCCCTTCCCGTGCTTCTCCCAGCTCCCAAGGGCCCCTCATGCTTCCCCTAGCTCCCAAGCTCCCCGTGCAGAACCCCAGCTCCTGAGCTCCTGAGCCCCCTTTTGCATCCCTCTCTGTGCAAGCCCCTCTATGTATCCCAGTGAATGAAAGTGAAGTCACAACTAATTCTTCCTCACTGAGTCCTTGACTTTCCTGTTTTGCATGGGCCCTTATCCCTTATCCTCAGTGTCTGAAATTTACTTAGCATATTCTCTGGGCCTGTCCTTGGCCTCCAGTTCTCATCTTCAATATCCCTGTTTGGCTATGCCTCTCCTGTTCAAATCCTAATGTCTTTTTCTGCCTGGGGCTTTCTGTAGGTGCCACTCCCTGGATGTAGAGCCCGGGTTTGGAGTTCCATCATGTCCCCTACATTCTCTTTGTAGATCTAATGGCTTTGTTGCTGCTTCTTAGGTGGTTTTGTAGTATGAAAACCACCTTACAAATCAGGGCCCTTACTAAACAGGGGCCTCTCATGGCAGGCTGTGTCCCTTCCCTTCTCCCGTGGCAGCTGACCACAGTTGACAAGAGCTTGGCCATGAGCCTATCTCTAGATACTGCCCCTCTGCCAGGCTCTAGCTGGGTCTCTCGCCCTGTTTCCTTTCCATAAGGATGCAGATAAACTGACTTTCAGCAAATCTTCGTGACTGCTTGCCAAAAGCTAGGCCCTGTGCTATTTGTTGGGAATACAGAAAAGACAGTCTCAGTCCTCAAGCACTTCAGGCTCACAGTTAGTGTCCATGAGGGTAACGGTGGCAGCTGAAGTGAGAGAGAAGAGCATGTGGAAGACTCTTGTGAGAGACAGCACCCTGGAGCACTTTTGGGACATGGGGTAAGTGAGTGAGGGAGGTGAGGACCGGTGGAGACGTTCCCTATTCGGTAGTCTAAAGAATCTCAACTGTCCCTCTTTGGCAGGAACTGCTCTTCACCCTTGCCTTAGCCCAGGCTATCTGGACTGGGTAACTTTAATAATATTTATTCATCAAGGTCCTGTAGTTGGAAGTTCAATGCCAAGGGACCCATCAGATTTTACTCTGTTTCCTGGTTTGCACTTGGCACTTGGCGACACTGTCACTATAGCCTCTTAAGATGGAGAGAGAAGCAAGCCCTGGTTCCTCTCTTTGAAGGGTGCTAATCCCACTCAGGAGGCTCCCCCTCAGTACCTAATGACTTCCCAAAGGGCCTGCCTCCTCAGATTTCATTACAATTTAAGGCCTAATGCTTCAACACACTAATGGAGGGGCCTAAGATCCATCTAAGCTCGATGCATTTCCTAAACTCTTTAGTGTTCCCAAGTCATCTCATTCTCCTAGAATAACTACGGGAATTTCCATATCCCTGACAGTTTGGATTGTGTATCTGAAGATTTAATTTACACAGACCTTTTATTATCTTCTAATGGGATTGAACAAGATTTTGGCTTGTTACAGGATGAATGTGCCCCGGCCCAACCCCATGCCAAGCTAAACTGAACTCCTAATTTTCAGGACTAGTAAAGATGGCAGCTTTTGGAAGTAGTTCTTCACCAGTATAATCAAGTGACAATTAGCAGGACCCCTAACCTGGCATGGCTGGTGTTGCTGTTTCCTCCTGGCATTCCCTTGTGGTTGGAAGGGGAAGGCTCAGCCAATTCGCCAAACTCACAAGGCTCTTGAGGCCCCTCCATGAGGTTATACAGGCAGTGAACGGTCACTAGCAAGGAGGGTCTCTTCAGAGGTGTAAACCCCTAAAGCTGCATAGGGGACTTGAGTGGCACAACTTTCATAAGTTGTCACCCATGCTGCCATAAGCTTTGTTGTGATAGAGGGGCCCATGTCACCCATGTGTCAGTGACCCTCCCCCATGCTCCCACTAGTAACCCCTTAAACACATTGGTCCATGACCCTCTGCTTAAGATGAACCCTTTCTCGGGGCTGTTGCTCTATCTGGAATGAATGTTAATAGTCTTTCCAAGAAAAGGAGAGAAACTCAGAAGGAACAGAACATTACAGGTAGACAAAGGCACACAAGGAGACAGCCCTGTGGTGTCAGGAGCAGAGAATGATGTAGTTACAAGTCAAGCGATGGGAAAGATAAGGCTGAGTCTCCAGGGGGAGTGTGGCTCAGATCACACATCAGTAGGAGACTCTTAACCCCTGGAACTAAGACAATTCATCTCTGGTGTTTTAATCGGGTTGCTTTGTGGTGCTTTCTTAACAATACCCTGAGAAAATCCAATATATGAGATGCCTACTACCAGCTGTGTGTTCTTCAGGGGCATGAAGTAGATGGAGTGTTTTAGCATTTGTTTTTAAAGCACAGCTCAGAAAGGTGCCTACAAAATATTTACCGAGTGTTGAATTGCTGCATGGAGTGTGAATGTGTGTGTGTCTGTGTGTGAGTGTGTGTGAGTGTGTCTCTCTGTATGTGTGTCTCTCTGTGTGTATCTCTCTGTATGGATCTGTGTGTGTGTGTGTGTGTGTGTGTGTGTGTGTGTGTGTGGTGTGAGTGTGTCTCTGTGTGTGTGTCTGTGAGTGTATCTGTATGTGTGTGTAGTGTGTGAGTGTGTGCATTTGTGTGTATGTGTGTGTGTTTGTGTGTTTGTGTGTATGTGTGTGAGAGAGTGTGTGTGTGTGTACAAGAAGGAGGCTTTGCCTATACTGTCACCAGGGTAGAACCAGCTGTGTCTGCCAGACTGCAGGACTACAGGGCACTTCTCCTGCCCATCTCTTCGGCCCTTGGGAACACTGTAGCTTTCTAGCATTTAAGTTGTCCTCTTCACAGCCATTAGAAACAAAACTAAGAGAGAACAGACATGGGTTGTTAACGGAAGCTGACTCCAGAAGGTGATAATTTGGGCAATTTTGATCAACTTTTTGGTTTAGTTGCAAAGGAACATGTATTTTTTTCACAGTGAGAGGGACTTTTTTTTTTTTTTCCGTAAAAAGGCAAATGTCTTGGGTGCCTGATATGGATAGACAGCCCACATTTACTGCTGATCGATTAAGTCTGTCAGCTTTTTGATCCACAGCAAACACAAACTGGAGTTTTCTAAAGCTCCTTGGGGCCTCTCCTAAAGGCAGGATTCTTAGCCAATGTTTTGAATAGATCAGGTTAAGGAATGTGACATAGTCTCTACTAGTGGCACTCAGCCTTCTTCACACACAGCATTTCGCTGAGACTGTTGTCCAGACAGGGAAGACGGGTGTTCCCCCAAGACATCAGTGCCTTGCACAGACTGTCAAAATCACCCCAGAGCGAAGCAGGAAGGCGGCTATGCTGTCTGCAAGGGGTGGCCGGGAAGCCAGGAGAGGTTTCTCTCTCTGCACTTGTTTTCCCCAGAGTACCAAATCTTCTTTCCCCTTTGGCCTAAGTGGCTGTCAACAGGGCAGCTGCTGAAGTGAGTCATTGAGTCATTTAGTAGGAGAGAAAGTGTGAATCCAAGCACATCAGAATTGGCTTCTGCTCTGTGTGTGTGTGTGGGGCGACACTCAGGAATGAAAGTGAGCCAATTAAAGAATCAGTTTGTACACTGTAGATCCAGGGGAGCAGTCAGACCCATGAAGCCCTATTGAGGAACTGACTGATTGGTGGGCCGGGGACCTGTCCCTTTCCTCATCATGGCCCTTGCAACAGAGAACTCACAGGCCACCAGGCCATGTGTAGATTTTTTGACATCGTTGGGCAACCTGTTGTTTGTAGATTAGACAGAATTAGTGCCTTTTAAGATGAAATTTGCTTTCCAGTCAAGATGTTTTCCTTTAGACAGAGGTGTGTGTGTGTGTGTGTGTGTGTGTGTGTGTGTGTGTGTGTGTGTGTGTGCCTGTGTAAGAGGAGGTAGCAAAGACCTCAGGCTAAAGACGGATTCTCTCCTGTTCTTTGCTTCTGTGGTCCCCAAGAGTTAGTCAGGAGAGGAGTCCTTCATATGGATCATATTCGGGGCCTCCAAGATAGTGGTGGCACGTCCCAGCTTGTTTGATTCTTAGTCCTATAAACTCGAGATCGCCAGAGAGAATTGGCTTTGTGTGTGTGTATATATGAGCTGGAAACTTCACAGCACAGAGAGAACGATAAAGAAACCAATGCAGAGAAGTACATAATGGAGAGTTGATTTCATCGTCAGATCCTTCTCAGTCCACGCTTGTTGTACCCCTTCTTCTGAACCCTGAGGGGACACGGAGGCTGGTACTCAGAGGCACCCCCAAGTACTGTGCTTTGGGTGCAGATCAGGGAACAGCCCATCCCTCCTGAGGCTTTTCTTTTGACTACAGATGACTTGTGTATGTATATTCAGTTCAGACCCTAAATTTGTAAGTCTCTCTCTGCTTGAGTCTATCATTTACTTGACACCGATAGTTATTTTCAAAAGAATAATATCATACAAGGGATAGTTTTAGATGATAGTAAGTGTCATTAGAATATATTAAATACAGTGCCTGTCAAAGGCAAGGTCCTTCAAACATGTTTTCTGAAAACAGCAGGCTTCAGAGACACAGAATGTAGACTGTATTGAGGCCTTCTGGGATTCAAACCACTGTGCTAATAAATGCACCAGCCAGCTGGTCCTGGAGACATCTTTTCTAGAACAAACGATTTCTCAGGAGGATGACATGATGCTTGATACTGATTGTCAACTTGACAAGATCTAGAGTTTCTCAGGAGATGAGCTTTGGGCACATCTATGAAGGATTACCTTAAGTTAACTAAAATGGGATGGCCCATCCTAAACCGGGGGCCCCATTCCTTGGTCTTGAGTCCTGTACTAATCAAAACAAAGCTAGCATGGGAATTCATTTCTCCCTCTTCCCAGCTGTGAACTCTGTATGACCAGACACCTCAGCCAAGCTTCTATAGAGAGGACTTTCTGTCCTGATGGACTGACTGTACCCTCAAATGTAATTTTCTACCTTGAGTTGCTTTTGTCAGGGTTTTTTTTTTTTTTTTCTTTTTTTCTTTTCTTTTTTTTTTTTTTTTTAATCACAACAATAGGAAAAGTGACTCAGACAAATAACCTGAAGTGTTCTTTAAAATCTCACGTCTGGGAACAGAAATTAGTCCTTGGTATTAAAACAAGTTCTTCAAGAAAAGCCAACTAAGCTGGCTTCTTTCAGAAGCACTCAGTACTTTAGAGGGACAGGGCCTGAACACGGCACCAGCTCCATACGAATTGAACTAACATATAATGTCACCCAATAGCAGCAGGTAGGTGGTGACTGTCGTAATGTACCACACAGGGCCAGGGGAATGTTCCCACCATTATAGAAATGTCTATTGTATTGCCTGGGTCTAGAGTTCTAGATGCTTAACATGGCTTCAATATAGGCCAAATGACCACCAGTAAAAGTTTAAGCAAAGTGCCCTTGCCCTAGCTCTTTTAACTTGTCATTTGTCTCTGGAAGGATAAAGTTAAATGAACTCATTTAAGATGTCCTGGTCACAGCCTGATCCTGGATTTGAATCTGATGTTCTTGTCAGAAGAGTAATGTTCTCTCTAGAGCCCTAGGGGAAAATGGCTCTAATGGTTTTCCCATGGTGACTACTTCTACCTCATGGCCAAGCCAACTAAAGGGACAAACAGAACTTTGATAAGTTTAGGGATCAAAAAGGACCTCAGATCTTGTGTCTGTTTGTCTCCATCTCTTTGGGATCTCATGCAAACAACCCTCTTTAGAACTTTGTCTTCTGGCACAAGTTCTTGAGTCCCTCGCAAGCATCTAGACATGGCCCTTCATCCCAGCTGTCACTCAGGAGAAATTTGCTATCCAAAAGCTAAAGGTGAGAAAGGAAGGGGAAGATCAGAGTTGTTCTTGAGGCTCTCAGCAGATTGCCCATCACGATGCATTTATTTAGGGGTTACTTTGTGAAACATGCCCATAGCAACATGACAACATGACTCGTTTCAGGAAAACATGAAACTGGGCCGGGCGCTTTACCCGGGAACAGCTTCACCCAGATGCTTTGACTCCATTTGAACTTACAGAAATGAATGATGTCCCAGAACCTTTTTGGGGGTAGAGTACAGAACTCAAGAGAAAGGGGTCTCAGTGAGAACTATGCTCCCTTCGCTCTACTCCTTGTCTAGGGACCGCTCTCAAGTTCTTGACTTTTAACAGACTTTGCCATAGAGTTTCATGGTGCTCAAGGAGCCCAAATCAATGCTTCCAGAAATACATTTTCGTTGACCCCTATGTCGACTAGTGGTCAGAACGGCAGAGGCTTTGCTAACATACCAGTCAGTAAACAATACTGACAAGTATTCTCAGGACAGGGGAGATGACTCAGCAGAGGATCTGAGTTTGGTTGTCAGCATCTCCATCGGACAGCTCACACCACCTGTACTCCTGCTCCTGGGGAGCCAATGCCTCCAGCCTCTACCCCATATACATATACAAAATTAAAAAAAACCACATTTCTAAAAATGTATTCTGTAGATGACCCGTTTCAGGAAAAACGAGGCACAAAATGACAGTTCTTCAAGAAATGACTTAAGAACTGAGATCTCAGGAAAATTCTATTTTAATATTCTTTACTGAAGTCTTTTCTATGGCCATTTTCTCAGGCCTTTGCCACACACACACACACACACACACACACACACACACACACACTGTTGTCATGTGTTCTTCAGAGATCTCTGGCAGGTGCCATCATTGTGAAAGGCATTGGACAAGCATGAGGCACAGTTCTTTTCTGTTTACTGATAAATGATATATCCTTTAAGGTAAATAATAGTCAATGTTATCAGTTATGTGATCCAATTGCTTGGCATGTTGAGCTTTGAGAAGAAGAAAAGATTACAGCTGAATTGTATTTAAAAGTACTCAAGTAATTCCAAAGCACATTCATCTTTTCCTTGACTTTGAGAAAGATAGTTCTGCTCCCAACCTGAAGTTTCCTGGCCCAATCTACAAGGCAAGACACGGCCCTCTACCCTAGCAGCTCACTGAGCAGGCTCAGTGCCTGTGAAGAAAGCTGGATAGAGTTGGTGAGAGCAGTCCCATCACTGCCATCTTCTTGACACTTGGACTAGAGTCAAATGGGTTTTGTCTAGTAGGGGGATTATTTAATTTAACTTTGAGTTTTCCTGTGTGGTTTTTGGTGCTTAGGACCCCGGGGGAACACAGAGCAGGAAGTTAGTTTATAGTGCTCGGTAGCTGTCATCTTCACACACCTGTGCTGAGAAGTGACTCACACTTTTAAAATTCCTTTAATAATATTATTATTTTTCTAAGCGTCTGGAAGGCTGTGTCTAGGTTTGTTGAGGAGTGTTTACATTTGAAGATGAATTAATCAACAAATCTTTTTTCTTTACCTCTTAAGCTTAATAGCAACAGTAAACAGTCTAAATTCAAGTTAGATGCTGTCTATTTTTTTCCTGACAAAATGCCTAGAGTTGGGATGGCCAATAAGGTTCAGATGAAGCTGTACCTATGAGTGATTGGTACACCCGAGGAGAAGACTCTGAGACCTTGAATTGGCACAGCAGAAAGAAGAGCTTGGTTAATTATTAATGTCTGGGGTAGGCATGTAGAAAAGACGTGGCTGTATATATAGTAGTCCAAATCTTTAAACACCTAAACACGAAGAAGGGACAGTAGAAAGCACAAGATGGTTGTGTTCACTTTGAAAGAGACCTTGGAACGTTTTTTATTAAATTATTTGAACAGCGGAGCACCCTGAACTAGATGCACACATGCCAGTAGCCAGTAGCGCCAACAGATTTAACCCATAGGACACCAGTGGGCAGGAGATTCAAGCCAAAACAAAGGCAGAGACAGGGCTGATGTAGGGCCTAAGGCAGTGCCTAGGAGGCAGTAAGGGCCATGAGGCTCTGACATGGCTGAGAGGGGCTGAGGGGGTTTGAGTAATATCAGTGGGCTGGTATTAGCTTATGACACTACTCTTTTTATCTGTCTCTCGATAAAGTAACTACTACACCACAGACATTATTAAATATTTAGTGAGCGATATGACATGAACAAATACGTTTATGAATGTGAGGAGGAAGAGGCGGGATGAAAAGTGGACAGGCTTTTGTGTAGACATGAGCTTGGATGTGGACAGAACCTTCAGGATGCTGTCCACTGCCAAGGGAGCTCTCCTGCCTTCTGCAAACATGACATATGACAACAGTCTTCTCCCCACAGCAAGGACCTCATGAGCACCAATTTCCATGAGATTTAGCAACTGGCCCAGCACTCTCATGCCGAACAATCGCCTGTATCGAGAGCGCTCTTCAGTGGTAATACTTGGAATACAACGTGTCAGTCACCTTCATGACTCACACCAAAACTGAAGTTAAAATGTACAGAAATGGCTCCTAATTTAAGTAGCAGAGCTGGGATTCAAAGTTAAGTTCCTCTCCCTACAAATTTTATTCCTATCTCATTTCTCTGCTCTGTCTCCAATTGCTAAGTGTTATAGTGTTTAAAAAATGCAATCCCCTGTTGCTGTTTCATGTTAATTGATTGTGCCTAAAGGACCCTTTTTTACTCCTTGAGTTTTCTATACTCCTTTGCCATCATGGTAGTCAGTTTTCCGTTACTGTAACATATATCTTGGCCAATCAGCTTAGGAAGAGAAAAAGGTCTATTTTGGTTCCCAATTTTGGAGGTTTCAGCCTTCAGCCAGCTGCCCCACTGATTCTGAGTGTGTGGAGATTGAGTTTCCCTGCATGGCAGGGGAAGCCTGTTATCTTGTGGCTTGGTGCAAAAGGACAGAGAGGAATAGACAAGGGTACCACAGACTCCTCTGAGGGCGCACCCTAAAACTTCCCATCAGACCCTTCCCTCTTCAGGGTTTCACCAGTTCCCACCAGCATCATGCTAGAGACCAAGCCACATGTGTCTTCCAGATCCAAACTACAGCATCCACTCTATTTCCCCCACCCCTGCCTCCCATCCCTGCATTTCACCCCTGCTTCTCTGGCCAAGTAGCCGCTATTCCTACTGATGGCGCCATCTCTCTCCTCATAGCACCCGTGTCCTCCTTTTAGGTTTTTACTTCTGTTTTCCCCATGGACACAGGACATTTATGTTTACAATTATTGGGTGCACTTGTCAAAAGAACTTGCTTAAGAAAATGTAGGCGGAGGCCTGGGGAGATGGCTTAGTGGATAGAGCACTTGTCATCCAAGCAAGAGGGCCTGGTGCACACCTGTAACCTAAGAGAGGGAGGCGGAAACAAGAAAATCACTAGAGTACATCGGCCAGACAGTGTATCTGAATCAACGAGCTGTGGTTCAGTGAGAGAACCTGCCTCAGAAAATAAAGTGGTGAGTGACTGAGGAAGGTGACCAAAGTCAACCTCTGGCTTCCGCATACATGTGCACCTCACCCACGAGTGTGCACGCTCTCTCTCTCACACACACACAATCTATACACACTGTAGTATGTGTTCAACCAAAAATCTTGACTTTAAGCAGAAACTGGTTGTAAAGGAAACAGGCCTAATGTGTGACTATCTAGTTTGGAAAATTAGTGGTTGGTGACAACTTGTTGCAGCTGTTGAGAACTGAACAGTTCCTTGGCAGCCTCTGATGCCTTCTACAGAGCTGTGCTTTTCTGTGTGCTGTGAGCTGTGTGCTTGCTATGTACCACCCACAGTCCTGTTAGTAGAAACTGGTGTTTCTGAACATCGACATAACTGGGTCAAATGCATCTAGAGTGAGGACGTGGTGTTAGGAAGCCATTTGCATTTTATTTTCTCTGACTCATAGTGTCTGTCGTTTTAGGCCACCACGTGGAATCCAGCATCTAACACATTATGAGTGATGGGTTGCTGTCAACCCTTAACCAAACATTGTGTGTGTGTGTGTGTGTGTGTGTGTGTGTGGTGAGTCTGTCTGTCTCTCTGTGCCTGTTTTATGGCTTCTGGGAAGTTGCAGTCATTAAGAGTTATTACTAGAAAAGGAACAAATATTGTATTCTTACTATGTCACTGTAGAGTGAGTTGTACATAGAACACTTTAACAACACTTCTAAGTGGAGAGTGTCCTTCATTGAAACCCCACCTGGCTTTAGTCTTTGGTTTGGCTGGGCACATGCCCAAAGTGAACTTCCTGGTGTAATGGGCTAATTCATGCATCGCCACATGCCGTACAGCTGTTGTGTTTCTGTTTCTGATGGTCCCAACAGTGGGATACTAGCCACTGCCACAGAGCTGAGCTGCTAGTATCACCAGTGCACATTAAGGACATCCCGTGTGAAGCCAGGACTCAGAAACATGCATGTGCTCCCTGGACAGGATGCAGAGGAGCTGGTCTTACACAGTGGCTGTCTGGGGTCCTCAATAGCAGCCTGCAGGTATATGTTACCCTACTAAGTGAATTTTTAATCAGTGACAAACAGGAGATGGGGAGGGGGAAATCCAGAAACTCACCCTTTTCTAAGACACACTGGATTTGCACAGCTTTTAGAATATGTCTTGACATGTTAAGTGTTCAAAAGTGGGGTTGTTGTAGGTCATGGCTAGCTCAACCATGACCCTCTTAATGCTTCGCTCTCTTCTTCATTTCCTTGTCATTATTCACCCTACGGCCGCACTCCAACATAGCATTGGCACAGGCTCTTTGATCATCACTTCTGCTATCTAGTCATTCATCTTAGGGCAAGATACATTTTTGAACATTTTACTAGATTATAAGCTCCTGGAGTGCGGAGAACGTACCTGCTTATCCCTCTGTTGAGGACATCTATATCTTTACTTCACAGTTGCTGAATTAAATGTCCGATTGGCCAACAGAGGATGCTCAGCCAAGGGGACCAGAAGCTCTCAGTTATGCTTTGCTTTGATGTTCATGCCATGCAGAATCTGCCACCCAAATGCTAGTCCAGCCTGCAGGATCTTGGCAAGCGTTGGGAAACTTGTTTTTGGAGATGCCCAGGGAACTGAGGGCTCTAAGAAATGATTACACAGGCTTTAGATGGCAAAAAAGCCACACTAGAAAAGTGGATGTTCAAGGCGTGGGGTCATCTGTGGCCCTGGTCTCACAAGCAAGGCAGTGATGGACTCATGGAGTCAAAGTGTGGACAGATGGCTGAGTGGGCCCCCCTAGCCTCGCGGTAGAAGACTTTCTGTTGCCTCTCAAGAAACAGCAGGTAGGCCCCTCAATTCCCACCTCTCGTCATTGTGTCGGACTTCGCTGTATTCATTCTCTTTTTCAAACTCATTCTTTTATTCTCCTCTACAGTATTTTTCCCATTTTTCATTCTGCCTTCATTCTAAATTTGCTTGTTCAAAATATGACCTCTTTTACAATTAATAAATTCTTAGCCCAGAGACATTTAAAAAAAAAAGGAAGTTAATGAAGAGGGGATTAGAGAGGAAACCAAAGCGTGCTACTATAATGAAAGTAACATGCTGCCCGTATGCCAACTTCATGCTCTTGAAGACGGTGAAAAGAACCAAGCAATGGAAGCTGCGTGTGGGGGCGGGGCGTGGCGGGGGCGGAGCTGCGGTGATGCGCTCAATTGCAGTGGGGCAGGACGGAAAACCTGAGTCTAAAATGAACGGCTGGGGGACGCAAGGATAGATAGCTCAGCTTGTAAAGCCCTTGCCTTGCAAGCCGGGCATGTGCTGTAAGCCTGTGATCGCAGGACTGGGGGGAGGCAGAGGCGGGCAGACCTCTGGGGCTTGGTGGCCAGCTAGCCTAGCCTAATGGGTGAGCTCCAAGACAATGAAAACTCTATCTCAAAAACCAAGGTGGATGGTGCCCAAGGAATGAAGGTGTGTACTCAGGAGGCACACGTGTATGCGTATACCTGCATGCACACATGTGTGTGCGTGCTCACACACACACATGCACATACACACACATGCACACACACACACACACACACACACACACACACACGCACGCACGCACATGCACACATACATACACACACTACATCTGGTATTTTTATCATTATGGAGCTTGAACGCCTGGCTTCTTCCTTTCTTCTCAGTACCGCTGGCATTTGAGGCTCAATGACTCGATGACTCATTGGCATGGAGAGCTTTGCTGTGTACTGTCCCCAGACCAGCACCCTTGCCTTGTACGTATTAGAAGCTAGTAGCAACCCCTGCTTCTGGTGCTGCATCCAAAATGTCTCTAGATGTTGTCAAGCGTCCTACTCCTGGGTAAAGTCATTGTTAGATGGGGACTGTGGAACAGAGTGTGCTCAGGGGAGCCACAGTGTCCTGTTGGTATGGAATGATGGGCACCCCATAAATAGCAAGATGCAGCTAGCTATAACAGCAGGTCCATGGGATAGCCTTTGCTAACCTTCAGGCACAGCTATGTGTGCTAGCTATAACAGCAGGTCCATGGGATAGCCTTTGCTAACCTTCAGGCACAGCTATGTGCACTGGCTTTAGCAGCAGGTCCATGGGATAGCCTTTGCTAACCTTCAGGTACAGCTATGTGTGCTAGCTATAACAGCAGGCCCATGGGATAGCCTTTGCTAACTTTCAGGCACAGCTATGTGCACTGGCTTTAGCAGCAGGTCCATGGGATAGCCTTTGCTAACCTTCAGGTACAGCTTGCAGCTACACGTCCAACCACACTAAGAGAATAACATGGTGGGGCTGAGATCTGGGAAGTAGCCCTTCCCTGCCTTCTGATCATGATACATATGTGAGTAGCAGTGTAAACTGATTTATGACCCGATCACTATTTGTCCACATACATCAAATAAAATTTGAGACTCGAAGCCACAGCTGCCATGATCATTTTCCTGCCCCCGCTCCTCTGAGACAACCATCCAGAATGCAGCCTCTCTGCTGTCTTTTAAACAATAGCCTTCTGTCATTTCCAGAAAATGTTTTAAATTAGTATAAAACTTGGCTAAATTTAGCTTTTATAGAAGAAAGAATAAAACATAATTAACTGTTTAAAGAAGCAAACAGAAACCACATGAAGGAATGAGGCTGGCTGGCGAGAAATCTAACAGTAGTGCTTGGTAGCTAACCGTCTCCTGCGCAGCAGATGTTCTCACATTTAAATGGAAACAGGACAGGCATTCCTGCCGAAGGCATCTGCACTTAAACACTGCTGACAGCACAGAGGTGAGCTGTCCAGGTGTGGTATTAGCATGTTCTCGTGGCTCAGAGATGGAACCCTCCCAACACGGGACCATTCACAACAACAACAACAACAAACGTCTCAGTGTGGCCAGAAATACAGACAGAGCAAATGCTCCGAGGGTGCAGGAACTCGCTAACGTTTGTCAGGTGGGCAGGAGAGTCGGTACGGTACTGGATTCTAAGACGAGCTGACTTCAGCAGGGGACATATTATCTTTAGAAGTTTTGTATCAATACCTGTCAGCTTAGAAGACACCCGCCACCAGACTATTTATGGTATTTTATTGGGGGAAAGGGAGGTACATTTGATTTAAAGGCTGAAATGGATTCTCATTTTTTTTTCATATTTTAAAAACTTCCTGTCTAGCATAGAGACAAAGGGTCCTATTGTGTCCTGACCTAGGCATGCCGTGTCTCAGACAGAGGCCTAGCCTGCGGCTTGCCGCATCACACACACATGGGTCTAATCTTTGTCACCTAATAAAGACTCACTGAATCAAAGACTAGGTTATCATTTATTCTGTGGGCTGACTATCGTACCATTCTCTCTTTCATGGAGTCTTTGCCTAAGACTCAAACAATTAGGCTTTATTGTTGTTGTTGTTACTGTAATATTTTAAAAACACAGATGGACCTGGTAATGTGCCATTGTAACATGGTGGCTGCCGGCCAAAAAAAAAAAAAAAAGGTACAATAGACCATTGTTGCATTGAAATTCTTCTGTGGGTCATGGGCTCTAGGGGTGTCTCTGAAATCATGGCAACAACTTAATCTACTTATTTCTCTTTCTTTCTTCAGTTTCCATATTTCACCACCCCAGACACACCTCACAGGGGCACCTTTCTGTGGTCACTTTAGACCTGAGGTCAACCTATCTATATTTCGAAGGCATAATTCTCTTCAGTTTGACAAATCTGGAAAAAATGGGCTCTGCGTAGATTAATTTCTTTGTAGTCATGCTTGAACATTAGGTGACAAGAAGGCCTATTGCAAAAACAAAAAGGAAAAAATATGCTCTATACCCTGAAAGCAGAAATCGACAGGAAAGGCTTTGCCAGCTCAGTTGCTCCACTTTCCATTCCTTTCTTATTTTTAGGTGAGGATTTGCATCTGTCCTTTCCCCAGCATTGAATTCTGTTTGGCTCATGGACTTTAGCCAGGTCCCCATGTCTCAGAGAAATTAGTGGTTAGAACTTCTTTTGCTTGCCTGTCCCAAACATCTCATATCTGATGAGACCCCTCACCCTGCATGGCAGATATGTAGACCCCTGTGCTGCTTGGGACAGTCACAGCTTCCAATGCCTACTCTTTGATGAGTAGGATCAATTAATACAGCATGATTTAGAGATGATATGTATAGTGAAAAGCTCATCACACTAAGACAAAGAGACCTATTATTTGACTTTATTTTGAAATAGTCTCATGTCAATTGTGTTTCTAGGGCAATAAACCCTGGTCTCTTTTTTCATCTCTATCAAGACAGAAAGTCGGCAAATCCTGTAGCAAAACTGAATATTTATCCCAACTACTCCTGTTTCTAATTTAGGGCTAAATTAGTTCTCATTAGAAGGAAAAGTTGGGATCAGTTTTTCTCTCTCTTAAGCTTGAGTTCTCTCAGCCTGACATCTTGCTCAGGCTCCAGAGGGACCAGCTTTGTTTATATCTCTTCTTAATTTTCTCTCTGCTTCACATTTGCTCTCCTTTTCTTTGATTCTTGGAAATGAATGCTTTCCTGTACTCGGGCATCCTTCTGACCCACCAAATACCACATCTGTCAAAATGCTGAACAGACTTTGTTTAAAAATAAGGGTGGAAACTTAGCCCTGCATTAAAATCTCTAAAACAAAAGCTACCCTCTTTCCTCTCAACACTTTTTTTTTTTGGTGTGCACACTCAATATTAGCATTTAATAATAACATCTCACCATGTCTTTGCCCACAGAGTGCCGAAAGGAAGCGCCTGCGGATGATAACCTTGAATGAGACAGGCCGCCGAGCACCCGGGAAGCTTGATGCTGGTTGCGTGTCCCTCAAAAAATGAGGGGTCCAATGATGCCTTATGCTCTCCACTGGGCAGAGTCACTCTTAAGTTCTTTTTTCTAGGTTCGGCTCTTGTGAGAACACTTTCTGTGCTTTAAATGCCATCTTCACAAAACTTTTACAGACAAACTTTGTACGTACATCAGAAGACTAATACATGACCTTCTGATGCTTTAGATCAATGGCCAATTGACCGACTGCAGGAACCCTAACAGGCCACGTGGTGGGGTTTCCATAAGTCATCCCTATAATGATGGGGAAATAAGAATAGAGTAGAAATAGAATAGAATAATAGAATAGAAATAATAATAGGAGACAGAACCAGGCCCCCTGAATGTGGATGTCAGGTGGGTGGCTTGGGCAGTTTAGGGGGCCGCTCAATGGAACCAGTATTTGTCTTTAGTGCATGAACTAGCTTTTTGGAGCCCATTCCCCATGGAGGGATACTCTCTCAGCCTAGATACAGAGGGGAGAGCCTTGGTCCTGCCCCAAATGATGTGACAGACTTTTATGATCCCCATGGGAGGCCTCACCCTAGCTGAGGAGTGGATGGGGGGGTGGGATGGGGGACTGATGGGGGCATTGGGAGGGCGGGAGGAGAGGGAACTTGGATTGTTATATAAAATAAGATTGTTTTTAATTTAAATTAAAATTAATTAAAAATAAAATAAACTAATTTTACATAAAAAATGATAGGACAAATAATTAAATGAGATAAATTATCATTTAGCTTGATTCAATGGATAAGCCTCCTTGCTTTTGAAGCTGTGCAGATGGTTAAGCGATGACCAAATATTATTCTCCTGCCGTAGACGGAACATCAATTTGCTTCTAAATTGTTCATCAATGGCTTTATCCACAGCTGACCTGGGCTTTGAATTCCTCCCGCTGGTGGAGACTGTCCTGCCTGCTGTGCCACATAGAGCCAGGAAACCCCTTTCATAGCAGAAAGCGCATAAAACAGGGTGTGCCCCACCAACCTAAAGTACAGTGGGCACGACAGAGCAGGAAGGACATGGAAGGCTCCTGTCTCCATCCTAAGCACCTAAACCAGCTGCATCTGGGCCCAGAGTTCAGCTTTGTAACAAAGGCACCAAGGGCTCTCTTGGTCATAAGAGGGTTAGCTGATGGGGCTCTGCATTTGCTCAGCAGAGGATTTGAATGTAGCTACAAAAACAACATTTTTGAAGCAGAGCTAAATGGCACAGGAATGCTAGACCTGAGACAAATTCTACAGGGATTTTTTTTTTTAGTTCTATGATCTTTGAATTACTTTGTTTCCTGGTTTTATTATTTTTTTTAAGTCTTCCTCCAAGAGAAATGCTTTCAGATTAGCTCCATGATTATGTAACTTAACCAAGCCATGCCTCTCTAATGTTTGCTTTCATTTGGAGTTTAAAGGGAAATCAACAGCAATGAGGAGACCAAAGCATTCAACCTCATTAAGTTTTCTGGATTCTTTACAGTGTCAAAAAATAGTGTCAGCTTCTTCTGGAAGATGGTTAATGCCAAATGTTCTGCTTTGCATGCCCAGAGAATGGGTGGTTGAGTTGTGGAAGGATGCCCAAAGGTAGCTATTGAGAACCTTTTGGAAGGGAGGCTGTCAATAGAAGGTAGAAGAAGTGATGATTTATGAGGCAAATTAATAATGGCAGCTTCTACATAAGTACCAGCCCAGAATTCTTGGACCATCAGTAAAGGATTGCTTGTGGTCTACCAAGTGGCAAGCATTCATTAGCTCTTTAGTGTCCCAATTAAATGTGTTTTACACTCGTCATCAAAATCTAGAATTTCCCAAGCCAAGTCATAAATACACAGAGAAAAGTAAGTGGCACAAAGAGGAATAATTATCCTAGTGATTTTAAAAGTCAGTTGCTTTGATAGGACAATGTCCATATTCTTGTATGTGCAAGGACAATACATACAAGCATATTGTAACCTTAAGATATAGATTATGAAGAATTTGCAATGAACACTTGAATGTATCTCTAAGTCCTAAATCAGAGTCAGAGAAGAAGACACAAGGCATTTTGTTCTGGGGGCATGAAGCTTGCAGACTTTTCAGGGGTCTCAGTGTGAGCTATCCCACTGAACCTTAAACAGTTCTGCTCCTGCAAAGAGTGAGTTTGAAGGTCTATCTGGTCTACCTCGGTTTTCATAAGGAAGCAGAGTGATTTTTTGGGAGCTTTAAAGAGTGATAATTAGTAGGCGTCTCCTCCACTGAGCTTAGAACCCTTTAATTTATGTTTCTGGTTTTTCCAAGAGAGATTTGCCCTTTTCAACTTAAAATTAAATAAATTCAGTCCATGTTTGCCGTCATGGGAGCAATGACCTGATCCTATTAAAACATCAGCAGAGAGAACTGGAAATACCTGATCCTCCCACCGCATGAGGACTATGGGCACTCCTGCACCAAAGAGGCAAATCCTTCAAATCCCTGCCTTCTGACTGTCTGGCCAGAGAGCCACATCTTCTCTAGCCTCAGTTATGTGATCAGTGTAGCAACAAGCAAAGTTTCCTCTAAAAACGCTTCATTCCGAATCAGGACCATTGCTGTGCTCAGTCACTGTACTGTCTGACAGTCACTTCAGTTTCTTTGTCTCCAAGGGGTCCCAGACAAGCAAGGCAAAGGCTCAGTGACGGACTGACTCAGGCTAATGGGAGGGAGAACTAGACCATGAGACACTGGTCTAAAGCAATATAGGGTGAAAGGAAGAGGACCAAGTAGGAATCAGAGCCCAGTCAGGTTTGTCCAACATCTTGCTGCCATAAGATGTTGTCATCTACAAAGCTCATTCTTGAGAAGTAAACAATCAAGGCTGCAGGTGTCACTCAGTGGGTAGAGTGACGGGCTAACACATATAAGAGGTTCTGTGTTTTATTCCCAGAATCTCATAAACCAGAAGTGGTGATCCCTATAATCCTGTACTTGTTAGAGGTATGAGGATCAGAAGTTCACCTTTACTTACATAGCAAACTCAAGGATAGCCTGAGATACATGAGATTCTCACACACACACACACACACACACACACACACACACACACACACACACACACACACACACACACACACACACACACACACACACACACACACACACACACACACACACACACACACACACCACACACACACACACACACACACACACACACACACACACACACACACACACACACACACACACACACACACACACACACACACACACACACACACACACACACACACACACACACACACACACACACACACACACACACACACACACACACACACACACACGCGAAAAAACAAAAACTAAGCCCTAAACCCAGAAGAACCTCTTCTAATGTTTTATAAGCAAGTTTACTGATTTGTGGTTAGCCACATTCAGAGCCATCGTCTACATGTAACCCCCTGCTGTAGGCTGGACACTCTTGGTACTGTCTATTCCTCCTGGCTTTGAGGCTTTGGGTAATTTCCTCCTTGATCCTGGGCTACCACACCTACATTCTATCTCTACCCACCACATCTGTCCTCATGTAATCATCTTGAAGCCATGTGAGGACGTCTATGAACTGGGCCTCCTGTTCTCCTTCAGCAGTGCTGTGCAGCTCACCTTTTCTGCCCTCACCTTCTCCCTTTTCTAAGGTAAGGGGAACAAATGAAAATGAACACAGCTGAAACGAAAGGTGAGGCTGACCTTGACGGGCACCTGTGGAAGGAGATCTCTACTGTTGAAGACCACATCAAAGACACCAGTCTGAAGTGAGACTTTCCTTTCCTCCCAAAGTTTCAGCTCCTCTGCCCTACTGCACCTCTTTAGAGTGCACCCCACAACCCAACACAGCACAACACAACACAGAGCAAAACCAAGCTGACCCCTAAAACTATCTGCCTACTTTCCTATAAGGCTTAACTGCTCCTGAACATGAGTCTGACCGCGGGACACAAAGCTCTCTACAGAAGTCCATCTCCAAGGAAGCACATCTCCCTTGATCCCAGCATCACCTGCCAGCCAGCCTTTCAAACGTCTTGGTTTCTCTTGTATGAAAACTCTTACCAAAGACCCCTCTTGAATGCCAGCCCATACACTCAGCAGGACACGTTTGGTTCTGTTTACCCACATTCTTTATCGGGGTCATTTTACTAAAACCAGATAACTGAAGATGAATGTGTGGAATCTAATTTCTTAATACTACACAAGGCTAAAAATAGTTTGATTGTTTGATGTTTAGCTATAGATGATGAGTCCCTTTCTTTCTATTTTTTTTAAGTCTGCAGGATTATTTAATGAGAGACACATGACACATGCAGCAAGTCACAGCGTGCAAGCTTTCTTCATCGCAGCAATGCAGAAAATTCCTTAGACTGTTGGTTTCCTTTTGGAGGGCATTTGGAGCCATGCAAAATATGGCGTGAGTCTCAAGGAGGAGGAGAAAGATGAAGAGGAGGAGGAGGAGGCAAAGGAGGAGGAGGAGGAGGTGGAGGAGGAGGAGGAGGAGGAGGAGGAGGAGGAGGAGGAGGAGATGGCCATGGAGAAGCAGCTGCTGCTGCTACAAGCTAGAAGAGTCTGCTGCCACCTCCATCTAATCCAGGAAAGAACTGGTGAGATTCAAATGATGGAGATATCCCAGTACTGGGATGCTTAGAGGTCATTCCCTGTGACCCCTGTCCGGCCTGGGATGAGCATCTGTATTTATAAGATCAGATCATGAGAACAGACTCCAGCACACATTCAGTTGTTAGCGCAGAAGATAGTCCATACATTATTTATACTCAGTTTTCTAAGGCATCACCCTGTGTCTCTGGTCTCGAGCTAATATGCTCCCACACAAGTCATCTGTAAGTTTATCTGGCCAATGATGACTCAGGCTGGTGAGACTGCGCACACACAATTGTACAAATACATTCGCTTAATGGGTCTGCAGTGCAGGTTTCATGGTCACTTGACAGTCACTCGCCAGCTGTTTCAAGGGGCACACACCTTCCTCCACTCTGCTCCAAGTTCAGGTCCAGGTGTCCATTATTGCTAAGAGCGAGTCTGGATTGGGCTTAATTGACAGCTCCATTAGTCTGATGAACACAAATGGCATCAAATGCCAGGATCGGACACAAATTGAAGACGAGAGCTCCTTTGCATCCACATGGGAAGGCAAACAGGGATTTTTAAGACAGAGTAGTGAGGGCAATTAGCAGGATTAATGGACTCTGCCGTGTTGAGGTGACAGCAGATGCCCTCTGTTGCACAAGTCTGTGCGCATTCCATAGCAAGTCCCACTCACTGGCTTCAGAGCCCGGGCACTGTGTTTAGCAAGGGCACAGCCTTGCATCTCTAATGTGAGCTTGTATGGGGGCTGAAGCCTTGGGCCAGGCTGAAGTAAGTTGGGTCCCCTGCCTCCTCTAGTAGACATCCCCAGTGAGTGTAAAGCAAGAAGTCCCATGGAGTCATTAGCATGGCCTCCCTGGAGCCTACTGAGCAGCCTGAGAGTCATTCTGGCTTTTTGTACATGTCCCTCTGCCTGTATCAGCACGTTGTATATCTCCAAGTAGCTGGAATATATGGAAAGCATAAATGGAAAAGGTCCACAGGGAGCAATCCATCATGTCACCAAGATCCATTTCTGAAGGAAACAACCACAAATGTTTTAGCAAATATAAACGAAATCTCACCCTGCCTGCTCCACTGTTCTCCGTTTATGACCATGTTTTTTTTTTTTTTTTTTTTTTTTTTCAACACTGTGTGGAAAAATACAAAGAAGTGCCCAGGAACTAAAAACAGAAATGGATCTGTTTTAAAGAGTATTTCCCCCCTCGATTTCTTTGCTGTATTTACCAGATATTGCCTGCCCAGATGTACCCCAGCCAGCTGCCAACAAGAACCACACCGTGGACCTGAGATCTGCTTCAACACATGGGAACTGAAGCCAGGCTTAAGAAAGAAGGAAGGAAGGAAGGAAGGAAAGGAAGGAAGGAAGGAGGGAAGGAAGGAAGGAAAGAAAGAAAGGCGCATCTTTACAATCTGCTTGGTGTAGTAAATCACATGGGTTTCCAGTTTTCCAGTTATTATCCCAAAGAAGGACGGGGCGGGGGGCGTCTAACACATCACAGCATTTTATTTAAAACAAGCAGAAGACATTACATAAAGGCTGTGGCCTTGGTATTGGCTCAGGGAGACCAGACTGCTGTCCTTGTTACTTATGTCAGCATTTCTCACCCCATGAAGATCAGGGGTTTATAAGAGTGTGTCTTTGGGATCTTGGAGCTTGCTCTATTGTGCCTAAGTGAAAGTTGCGTGTCCATTTACCAGGACACTGACAAAAGGGTCGTACAAAGCCAGGAACTTTACCAAATCCATTGTATAAATGTGATTGGCCTACATATTTTTCACTTCGTAGTCACTTGCAAGTGACAGGGGTGGTGGCAGCTGTGGAAGAAATTTGCCTGAATGAAGCATTTGCTAGCTATCTCCTTTGTGTTCCCACAAAGCTTCCTCCCTATTTTATGTGTTAATGGCCTGCAATGAAGGAAAGAATTGAGGGAATGATTTCGTGTGTGTGTGTGTGTGTGTGTGTGTGTGTGTGTGTGTGTGTGTGTGTAGGGGCGAATGTACAAGTGTACTTGGGTGTGTATGGAGCCAGAGGTTGATAGCAAACACCCCCCTCAGTCTCTCTCCACCTTTTATTTTGAGACAGGGTCTCTCCTTGAACCTAGAGCTCAGTGATTCAGTTAGACTGGGCAGTCAGTGAGCTCTGGAGATCTGCCTGCCTGTGCCTTCTCAGCTAAGACTTCACTAAATGCCTGGGTTTATGTGGGTGCTGAGATCTGAACTCGGGTCTCCATGTGGGCACAGCAAGCACTGTACTCACAGAGTCCTCTCCCCAGTCCTGTCAATGACTTTCTTATTCTTTGAACATCCCACCCTTATTGAACAGTCACGAGACACGATGCTGTAAGAACCACAGCAAACTGGATGTGGTCCTCTGAGAAGTAGGTAGAGGACACCCACTGTTCCCAACTGGCTAACATCTGTATGCCTAAGCACAGGAAGTCTGTGACTAGATACTGTATTATTTACTTTATCAGCCTGCTATGTCTGCTTCTTCTAGCATAAAGATTGCGACAGGCCTGGCTCTCACATTCCAAATGAAATCTACAGGGTGGGGGACATGGCTCTGTGGTAGAATGCCCCCCCCAGCACATGCAGAATCCTTGGTTCAATTCCCAGTACTGGAAAAATGCAAACATCTGTTGGGATAAGAAACTGTCGTCTCCTTCCAGGTATGAAGGCCAGGCTAGCTAATGTGACCAGTAGAGCTGTGTCTGCATGGATCACACCCCATGAAAATCATCAAGTAAGGGGGATTATTTCTTTTTCAGTTACCAGTGAGCATTTAAAAATAAATGTGCACTTCTCAGCCACATGCCCTTACCACAGTGGCCCCCACCTTTCACCACAAAATTCTCACTCCTCAGCCCCAGGACCCAGTCTCTCCTCCCCCGTTCTCCTGAAATGTCTTTCTCAAATGTCACCACTGTCAACGCTGCTGAGTCAATTCTTCCCATCCAGACATCCCTGCAACAGGTTTGATGCCTGCTTTTGGTCTTGGTTCATCCTTCATGTGGCAGAACCTGAGGTTTCAGTCCGTCTGAGTGTGCTCTCATGTCTCTGCTCTTTCCTCCAAAGAAAACCAACTGTGTTGTGTTTCTTTGTTCATTTAATTATTTGCTTGATGCAACTATTTGGGGTAGAACTGGGGTATGTCTTGGCCTCCTGTTACTGTGTCTAGTGAGTGACTGTCACTGCCCTTCCTCCTTGTCCTTGGACTCCAGCCTGCTACCTCCCTTCGTTAGCTGAACACCCATTTCTTGACTCTTCAAGAAACCCTGAAAGCCAGTGGTTCTCCCAGCCTTTCTAAGGCTGCTGACCTTTAACACAGTTCTACAGTGGTGGTGAGATGCCCTCAGCCATAAAATTGTTCTTGTTGCTATTTCGTAACTTTAATTATGCCACTGATATGAATTGGTAAACATCTGATATTTAGGACGGATTTAGGTGAACCCAGTGAAAAGATCATTCAACCCCCAAAAGAGTCATGACCCAAAGGTTGACTGCTGCTCATATGGGCTAAGAAGGGTTTCAGAAGGACAGGGGAGGACACTCACAGGGCTATGAGGGAGGATCTCAGTGGTAAAAATGCCCCTAAATCACTGTATGCATGAAATTGTCAAATGATGATGCTATAAATAAAAGAAAGATATTCCCAAAGAAGTGCCCAGACTCCCTTTCCTTGGTGAGGTTCTCACCTTGGTTTCTGCCTTGGACACGGCCCCTCTTCTTCCTGTCAGTTGCTTTACTGGTCGTGAGCCTTCTGTCCTCACATTACCCGTCAACCTTTGCTTTTGTCTGCCA
>NC_048597.1:5005595-5033095 GCF_003668045.3 Cricetulus griseus | reverse complement strand
AGTATTCCCTCAAGGTCTCCGGCCTTAATCCCCAGTGTCTGCCTCAGGGCCAGCCTCCAGCATGGTCTAGGGATAACGCTAAAATCTTAGGGAATCCCCAAGAAGAAGAGTCAACTTCTGAATCTACGGCAGTTATTGGCATTCATGAAGATCACAGTGCCAATGATGCTCTGCTCCCAGGAGCTTGTCGTGAGGCAACTTAATTAGGAAAGACATGAGAAGCAATTTGTTGACAGCCCCTGGAAGCCAGGTGGCAAGGTATGGGCTTATATGGCAACACCTGCCAGGGCATTCTGCATCCTTCTGCCAATGGGGGTGGTTCCCAGAAGGGGCCCAGATGTTTTGAAATCTTTCTGTCAGTTTCCCAAAAGCAGCGAGAGGAAGGACAGCATGCCATCAGAGTTGCCCTGTTGCTTATACTGAGAAGCTGAGTAGAATTTTGTCTTTCTGACACACTGTACTTCAGTGACTAGGAGGACTCTTAAAGTTGGACTCAGCCTGCCACCATGCAGGGTCCCAGAGACGTCAACTTGGGATCAGTTGGTACTGACATCTATCTATCTATCTATCTATCTATCTATCTATCTATCTATCTATCTTTTATCATCTATTATCTATAATCTATTATCTATCATCTATCTATCTATCTATCTATCTATCTATCTATCTATCTATCTATCTAAGATAGGATCTCAATATGTGGCCCTGGCTGTCCTGGAATTCATGATGCAGACCAGCTTAACCTCAAACTCACAGAGATCTACCCATTTTTACCTCTGAGTGCTGGGGTTAAAGAGTGTGCAGCCATGCCCAGCATACTTCTAATTCATACACAGTGATAGCTGGTGTGATTTGGAGAGCAAGTTCACAGCATCTGAAGGGGTGGATTCATTGTTAGTTTACAATTGCCTTATGAATTCTGCAGTTCTCCTGATTAATTATCTCATTAAATCACAGTAGTTAAGTGAAAAAAAAGTCCTCATTTTAGATAAAATGAAATGAAGTTTCATATGCTCAAAAGGGCCAGGGCTGGCCTTCTCCTGTCTGAGAAGTTACTGTTTTCTGAACACTGGTGTCTGGCAGTTGACAGGCCTTGGACACACACTAGGTCATTGCCTGCCTTCCTCATCAATTACTTTCTAAAACCATGAGGCCTCCAGTTCCAGATCGGAGGCTCCAGAAGCCAAAAAAGCAGAGCCAAGTCACAGAGGCTGTGGCTGGTCGACTGGCTCTTCGCTGTGCATCTCTCTACCAAACAGCGCATGCTCTTCCCTCTCCGGCCTGTGCCTTGTTCTCACTGAGTCACGAGAGACTTGTCTCTGGCACTTCAAAAAGTCTGGAAGGCGCAAAGCCTTGGCTGAAGGCGTGGTTGAATGGGTGGCTTGTGGTTGAATGGGTGGCTTGTGGTTAAGATGGTAGACTCAGGTGGTTGAATGGGAGACTTGGGTGATGAAGCTGTTCATGCAAGTATTTAAAAATGACATCCTACAGCTTTATTATGCCGTTCAACTGAATTTCATTCAATGCACAGAATTTGAGGAGTGGCTGTTTTATACGAACTCTGTATGGTATCCAATGTCCAGTACTTTTCCTTCTTTCTTAAAGAAAGTGACAGTTTTGTTGAGGACAACAGTGTACATAGGTGAAAAAAAAATACCACTTCCTATCTTTCTTTGTTGCTAGGCAGTCATGCGAATATGTTCTGAATGGCACTTCCAGGGAAGCCCTAGCCACTTCTTCCTGGCTACACAGACATGACGCTATCTTGTACCATGGAAGACCCTTGTGAGTAGAAGTGTTAGGATGATACAAAAGGAAGACAGAAGGCACCTAGACCCCTGCTGACTCCACCTTGTGAAATAAATAAATTTATTCTTATTTCAGCTGTTATTTCCTTCTGGAGTCTGAATGCATCTTCCACCAGGCAGGAAAGGTGAACAAAACCCATGAATGGGTCTCTAGGAAAGGCAGACACACAGCTCACTAGTGTGGATCAGACTATGATTTGATCTACTGGAAACATAGTCTGAGTGGGGACATTCCAGGAAAAGCTGAAGTTAATCCTGACACGGAGGGGAGGAGGGAAGCCGGCTAGGAAAAACCTGGAAGGTGACAGAGAGGGACATCTTCACTCTGTTTAGACCTCAGCAGACGCTGGAGAGAAGCCACACTGAGTGGAAGCCTGCTTCGTTGCTGTGATGTCTTGTGTATTTAAAGTAACCTGGAGACAGATAAAGGAGAAGGTCCCTTTCCCAGTAGCAAAATCCTTCAAGACTGCTAGGCTTCAGGAAGGAAGGTGAACTTTCAAGCAGTGCTGGAAACTTGTTAATGAACAAGGAAGGTGTGGCTGGAGGCAAACATGGTGCCTGGAGCTCCTCGGGAAATTATTGACAGCTATATTGCTTATTCCTGTAGTGGTTAGGAAACGGAGTGCCTCAATCTAATCAAGTAATTGCATTAAGGAGCTACAGTGGACATTCGGCTGCTTTTCTGGAAAGGACAAGCAGTCAACTGTATTCCAAACAGGTTAACTGTCAGGAGGAGTTTGGCTCAATTTTCTTTTAGTTCAGCTAACAGACTTCCCCCCTCTTGCAGATGTAAGCAAAAGTCTAAAAAAGTAAATAAGGGCAACTAACTGTCAGAACAAAACAGCATGTTTGTAATATGTGGTTCATGCTTCCAGAACAAAAATCAGCAAAATTCATATTTATTTATTTACTTATTTATTGAGGAGGGAGGTTAGAGGGAGGGATGTGGGTTTTAGCAGTGTTAAGCCCTAAAATAAGCCATGATAGCTGGGATGAGCAAGCCCTTCAAAGGCCAGCCAGGCAGCTGTGTGTTTCTCTTTCCTCTGCAGGGAGAGGGTCAAGTACTTCATTTCATGCCAAGCAGATGGGCAGTCATAGTTAGAATGCTGACAATTAGCAGGATTAAAAAAAAATCTAAGAGGGTTCTCATTTGAAGAATTATCTAGAGGAAAGTATGCCCCGAAAGGCTAGGAATGTAAGCAACAGAAAAACGGCCAGTGTGTTAGAGTTGTTCTTGTCTCAAGTTTTGTGGGTCTTTCCAACACTACTTTTAAATCTGTACACCCAGAAAGACACAGCCTCAGAGCAAGCCGTTACTGGGCCATCTTTGTCAACACAGCATTAAGTTCTTGGCCCGTCTTTTGGGCCACCAAATTTCTTCAGCAAGTGCTGAGGAGATATTGTGACATCTTAGTTTTGTCCTCTTGGGTGGGTGGACAAGTGACCTCTCCCCTCACGGACTGTGGACCTAGAGCACAGTGGGTTTCAGTTGCTGGGATTTTTGCCTTTGCTCTCCTCCACCCTCTCCCCCAGTCTCATACACAGCGCTCTGCAGGTTGTGTTACTGCAGCATATATCTCAGGCCTCAAAGTTTACAAAATGACTTCCATTTGTGAGGTAATCTTGCTCTTTCCCCCTCAGCCTTGAATTTGCCCACCAGGCTTGCTGTGCAGGATAAACTTAAAAATAAACTATTTCCATGTGGTTAGACCCTGGGATCCAGAACACCGGCCATACCTCTAGCACAGCCGTCATATTGTTCTTATTTGAAGGCTGGCGTTTTATGAAAGGAGTTAATCTGATGCCAGGGAAAGGTGACAGGAGACAGAAGCTGCCTTCCAGCCTCTGAGCTTGCTGTCATGATGCCTGTCCTGACCTGTGGCCTGCGTTGTCTCACCTCAGTCCCTCACAGTGTGCAGATGGGGAGAGAAGTGCTGACTTAGGCGGGCAGGTGTTACGAGTGTTGGGCAATATTCGCTCAGTGCTTTGAAGATGAAAGGCATTATGGGTCACCAAGTACAATAATTATCACTATAAAACCTCATGCAACCCCTTAGAAAACTAAGGACAAACAGGCAGGAGATATAAATGTGTGTGACAGGAGGCCGGGAGCCAAGGTGGCTTGTGAAACGTGAGGACATAGTGTCATCATTGGGCAGAGCCTAGGAGTTCATGGGACTTTGGAAAATAAAGGCATCCTTGAGCTGAAGGAAGAAAACTTCGAAGGCAGCTTCTCTGGGGACTCTTAAACACCAACAGGATTCTGGGTATCGAGCAGCTGAGGTATTCTAAGAGGAACACAGGCACACGTATGTCCCATGGTGTGCTGGAAGGAAAGCTGCATTCGGCTTTTCTTGGTGTCCTCCATCCCCTTCCCCCACCTCCGTCATAGTGACAGGGTAGCAGGGTGCTAATTGGAGGTCTTTGGACCACTCATATGTTCTTGACTCCCCTCCTGGTCACAGATGATACCGCCTTGCACAGGTCCTAGAAGGAGGCTTACCTCCTGGCCATTTGATGGTGTTTACAGACCCTAGCTTCCTTATCCTGGCAATCTCTTACCTTTTCTGGGTTTTCTGAGGTCATTGGCTCATGAAGAGTACGTGGCTGATGTTATGGCCTCCTTCTAAAGATGCTGGGCAAGGTGTCCATGTCAGTATTAAAACTATTCACAGCACCAGTAGGCATTGCAAGGGTTACGTCTCCCATTTTTTCAAAGGATGGTGGTAAAATTAAAAGCTCCCCCCACCCCACCTCAAATAATTTTTTTAACCAAAGAAGGCTCTGAAGACACAATGTCTTTCTGAACTAAGTCTAAATGGCTCTGTCAAGGACGAAGGAGAGAGTCCTGTGTGGGAGATGCTGACAGCTGTATGGCCTGTGCCAAACACTTGACATCCCTGTGACAAAGTTTCCTTTTCCTCCAAGGGGTGCTTACAGTGGATGGTGAGTACTACATAAGCAAGTGACTGCCAAGCACTTAAAACAGTGCCAGGCATAGAACACATGCTGCACAGGTAAATACAGAATAAACTATGGGTTCCTTCACAAGCTAGAGGGAGGGGCAAAGAAAGTTGAAGCCCGCCCACGAGCTAGCCACAGATGCATCAAAGCTAATTCCAAAAGAAAGAAGATGACGTCTCCGATGTGCTAAAGAAGGCAGATGTTTCAAAGAAGTTCGGAAGGGTGGGAATGTCAGGCGAGGAGCGGAGGTGGAGATAACTCTTCAGGAACCTGAGAGTTGATCTTGATAGTCAACTCGATCGGATCTAGGGTCATCAAGGAGAGCTGCTAGTTGGGGTTCACTAAGGTGGGATGAGCCACACTTAATGTCTGTGGCACCACTACATGGACTGGGGCTTTGGCCTGAATGAAAAGATAAAAGCCAGCTGGGCACCAGCATCCCTCTCTCTCTGCTGCCTGGGCTGATAGACTGTCACCAGCTGTCCTGCTGACATGGCGTCCGTGTACCCTCAAACAGTAAACCCAAATAAGCCATTTCTTCCTTAAATTGCTTCTGCTCAAGCATTTGCTCACAACAAGAGGCAAAGTAACTTGTGTACAGTCTGAGGGAGAAAGTTCAGCCTGGAGCTAAAAGCAGAAGCAGGAATACCAAGAGCTTGGACGGTATTCCAGGACAGGTGACAAGGTGACAGGGCCAGGCCTTCTGGGAAAGTCTGTTCCTTGCTAGGAGCCCATCAACTCTGAGCCAGAACAGCAGTGACCATAGAAGGAGGGTCATGTAAGTGGCAGCTAATGTCAAACACAGAAGGGGTCACCTGGAACCTGGGCACCAGAGAACAGAGAGGCAATGGAGGGCCAGGTGAGTATAGAGCTCGTTAAGAGTGGAGGAGGGGTCTGGTAGGGACCTAGGCCCATGGATGCTAACATTAGCAAGGAGGCAAGCATAGGATATAGAGCAAGAAAGACCTGGAAATGATCCTGAAGCCCATACAAAGACCTGGAAGGGTAGGACTCAGCCACACAGATGGGCTGTCCAGTGACAGCATCACCAGAAAGGGCTCAGGACAAACTCTGGATATCACAGGGAGCAGAGCTTTCTGTGTGTGGCAGAGACGAAACCATGTGTGAAGTAAGTCTACTTCCTGCCTTCCTGGTAGGAAATGAATAATTAGAAACTGAGTTGTGACCGAACCTGTCCATTATATGAACAGAAGCGGGGCATCCTTCCAGCCTGGTCCCCAGCTGGGTGCAGACTAGCACAGTGACCACTGAATATGGCAGAGCATCAGGACAGACAAAACCTGGTCCCTGATACCATCAGGAAGACGTGGGGGAAGCCATTGCCATAAACCACTTGGATATGGGAGTTTCCTTGGTAAATCAATTCGTGTTACTTAAGTAGCTGGAATGCGGCTGTGGTGAACAGGGTTAATCTAAGGTTAAGAGCAATGACCTCTTGAGGTCCTCCTGGTCTTGTGTAGCGATGGGAACCCTCCTCCCACATTTGGTCACTACCCGGCAAAGATGACTGGATTTCTGAGAGTGGATTTCTTGGTTAAGTGTGTTGGATTTTTTATCCCTAGAGTTCCTTGTGGGGATGTTTATGAACAGACTAGATGATTTAGCATTTAACATGTTTGTAAACACCAGGGGACGTGCAGGACAGAACACTAAATGAACAGGGGTGTCTCATCAGTGTCTTAGGTTGAGGTCTGTGGCAACTAAAGGAGAAGGGACTTGATCTATAAAAGAGTCCTCCTACTCAGGAAATGTTCCATCAGCTAACCCCTCATGGCCTTAGTGTGAAGATAAAATACCACACAGCGTAAGAAGCCATAAGTAGCATGGCTACTTGTGACCTGAATTTAACAAAACCTAACGCTTTCTGTATGTATCTGCATGTACACATGTGCTCATGTGTGTAGGCTTGTGTGAGGTCAGAGGTCCACATGGAGTGAATTCAAAGTCACTAGCCACCTTATATTTTGAGGTAGGATCTCCCATTGAACCTAAAATTTGCTGGCAATTAAGCCCTGGAATTCCCTTTCTTTGGACCCCACCACCGGATTTACAGCACACTCTGAGGAGCCTTGTTCTCTTAAATGTGAGTTCTGGGGTACTGAACTTAAGTCATCATGCCTGCACAATAGGCATTTTTGCTGGAACTATCTCCCTAGACCCCAGTAAGCTTTTCGAACCATGGATATTCCGATTTCCCCCAAATGTCTTGGTTCAGCACTCGAGAGTATGATAAATCATGAAGCATGTACGGTCTGGCTTAAGTCTCCACAGGAGACTTTTCAAGCCCAGTGAGACTCAGTTATGGAACTTGGGTCCCCAGGAACTTGTGAGGATCCTCCGACTCTCACTTAACTACCACATTAACAGGACAGAGGCAAGTGACTTCAAGACAATCAGGGACAGCTCCTAAGAGTGCTGCATCTGACCATGACTCAATACTCAAGCCTTCTGTGACAAGTGCCTTTTGGGCCTTAAGGGTCAACTCCTTCCTTGGTAAGTTACGTTTCTGAGCCACCATGTTCCTCTCCAACTGGATCTTCTGAATTTCAAAGTTCTTTTCCATTTTAATGGAAGTTCTATTTGTGTTTCTGAATTTATAGATTTTATGCTGTCTCAGAAGTTCATGGCACTTTGCTTTTTGCTTCCACTAAACATTTTTTTTTTTAAATGCAGAGACCGTGTTTAGCCAGAGGCAGGAAGGGACCAAGCTCCCTTTGCAGCTTAAGAGCTTGCTGAGAACTCAAATGGGACCGTCTGTTTGGTCAAAACAAACGGTTTTCTCTACAATTAATTCTGCTATTAACTTTCCCCTGCTGATGGGATCTGAAACCCTGAGCTGTTGGGCACTTTCTCTCTCTCTCTCTCTCTCTCTCTCTCTCTCTCTCTCTCTCTCTCTCTCTCTCCCTCAGAAAGTTACAAGGATGGAGGATGTAACAAGGTCCCATGTTGTATGGTGTAGAAGGCCTTGAAGTACTGTTAGGATGGCAGACACCTTCTGGACACACTTGTCCCCCAGGACAGGTGTTGAAGATCTAGAAGAGGATGTAAGGTCCAGGGGTGGGATGGCGTGTGTGTGTGTGTGTCACTGGCTGACCTCAGAGGTGGCAGACTCTTAGAGATGACACAAAGTGAAGAAAAATGGCTGGTGGAAAGGAGACAACATTCTTATTTGATATCCAGCCCGAGGGAGCCAGCTTTGAGACCAGATCAATCTGATCTTTCTCTGAGGTTCTGCTTCCTCCTCTTATACTTTGAATGCAAGTGTGTCAGGTCTCTGTGGCCTCTCCAAGAGAACAGCATCGGCACTGTATAGCCCATATCTACTGGGGTCTCGGCACACAGGCACACACACACAGGCACATGTATGCTCATACCCACAGGACATGGACACATTCACACAGGCAGTGTTCCTGCATTCATGGATGTGCACACATGTACACAGACACAGACAGGCGTATACAGGTGCTCAGGGATGTACATATACACTTGCAAGTGAATGCAGTGCTCTCTCTCTCTTTCTCGTTCTCTCTCTCTCATACACACACACACCCCTTAACATGACTTTTTTCATGTGTATATGCTGATACACACACACATACCTCTTGTTTCATGTGTATGCTTTTACCCACACTTAAAATCTCTACACACACACACACACACACACACACACACACACACACACACAAATTGCAGCAGTCCACACTTCAATTATACATTTATACAGCGGTAACAGATGAGGCAGGAACTAACTATCGAAGTGGTCTGAAGTGTTTTTATGCCACCCTGAGGACCCTCTGGCCCTGGATTAGTCTCCTTGTCTGCCTCCTAGGGCCTGAGACTTCATCTGCACACACCTACCTCTCCCAGGACAAAAAGCATTATCTGTACAAGAGCTGAAGGAATGAAGTCCACCATAAAAGAAAAGGCAAGTAAAAAGAAAAAAGGGGGAAAGCCTCCTCTACTCCTGTCTGCAAGAAAAACAAACAATTTTAAAGGGTGCATGGCATGTTCTGAAGATTTGTACAAAGAATGACATGCTCTTGTTTACCTTCGGTGGAGCCCATGTTTCCTTCCTAGAAGTCCTGGTGGTCACACGCACTAGTTACAGAGCTAACCAGATGAAAATCAGAAATAGAGAGAGTGAACACATGCGTGCGCGCACGCGCACACACGTGCGCGTGCACACACACACACACACACACACACACACACACACACACAAATACTGGCAGGGGGGCTCTGTGCATCAGGGCCATTTCCAGGACAGTCATCTACCTCCTTAGTTCTCATTATCCTTGACCTGGTTCCACAGCTCCAGGGAAAAGCCCAGGAGGGCTCGGACTGGGTGGGGGTAGGGTTTGCACACCATGGTGGAACGCTGGGAAAAGTCTCCCTTCCTGATAGCACCCAGCTGTATTCCTGCTCAGGACAGGGATGGCTAGAGGGACTAGGCACATCCCACATGGGCCACCATGAAGCTGTCTCTACAGTGTCCTCCTTCTGTGATTTCATTGGCACACCTGTGTAAATGACAGCCCTGTTTAATCGATAAGGAAACCAAGGCTTAGGGGGCACATTTGCCTGGTTCACCACAGCCAACTGTGGAAGAGTGGGTGCTTGACCTACATCACATATGCTCAAATATAGCCATCAGCTGCAGTGGCAGGAAAATAAAAATAATAGCTAAAGACAGTAGACAATAATAGATGATAATGGGTGTCTTACAAAGTGGCCTGCATCACTGTCAGTACATTTAATGCATCGGTTTGCCTAATTCCTACAGTCTTAGGAGATGGGTACTTTTATTACCCACAGTGAGCAATGGTGGAAATCAAGTCCCCAGAGTTAAATGGCTTGCCAGAAGCCACATAGTCAGGGAAGGGAGAAGGGGACCTTGGTCTAACTACCTGACCTCCCCACCCCTCCCAATGTAGACACACATGAGTACTAACCCAAGTATGGACACCCATGCAAGGCTTCACCCAAGCAGTGACCACAGGAAGGGCAATTATTCAGGCAAGTGCCCCGTGTGATCTGTGACTGGACAGACATCTAATGGGCAGAGTTAAAACTAATCCCTGAACATTAAAAACAAGTAAGCAGTGTTTTGTTTTGCCAGTGAGTTTCTGGTTGGACACACTCACCATGCCTATAGGCCTGTGCACACTAACAGGCAGTTGTCCCTTTCTGAAGTGCCAGCATTAGTATAGTGGCTGTCGTTGGTCCCAAGGCCCCAGAAACAGAATTTTCCCTAGGCATTTCTGAGGTGCCCAGAGCCAGTCCTGCTGTTTCAGAAGGGTCTTCTAACCTTGCCATGGTGAAAAGTGACAGGGTTAGCTGAGATAGTATAGTGAGGTATGGCGTGATGTTAATGGCTGCACGGACCATGGCTGGGGAACTCTGAGACGCCCTGGCAGGCTCCTCTGTCTCGGCTGTAAGGAGTGTAAGTTAGAAGGCTGACAGACCTGAGTCTCAGAGGACGACTGACTGTTCCTAAGGCAGTTTCCAACAATGTGACCACATAGTCATCCATTCTAGAGGGACATCTTTTTGTGACAGATGAAAACTTTTTTGGGGGCCCCTTGAATGCAGGTGCTGGGGGAAACTCACTGTTGAAGCAGCTTGGTGTTTCCCCGCCCCCCACTCCTCCTTGGCGCAGAACTGGGCATCTATGCCAAACAGCAAACGACAGACATTTGGGGCTGCTGTGGCTCTGTCTCAGCTTCATAGCTGGTGTCCAGCTTCCTGAAACCTCTCCAAGCTTTGGGGTGCTCTCAGGACACAGACTGCCCACTCTCTCGGCAATAGTACAACATAGAGTTTGCCCACCTAGGACCAGATAGGCGGTTGGCTCCACGCTCTCTGCTGGTCCCATGGAGACTTAACTGCTTTGGCCTCAGGATCCCTTCAAATCAACACATCTCAGTGTAGGGTACATCAGATGTGCAAAGCAGCATTGGATAAACTGAAGGGGATGCTGGGAGATTTCAGGAATGAAGGTTGTGCTGGACAAGGTTCTTTGATGTAGAGTGACAGGAATCTCTAAAACGCAGTAACTTGGGTAGCCATTGGTGTTTGCTGTTGAGCTTGAGACCCACCATTGGTCTGTCTGCACAGAAGCAACCGCCTCTCTCTATCTTATTGGCTCAAGTGGCTTCTTCATTTTGATTCAAGGCCATGCTTTTATCCAAGTCCAGGTGACAACCTTGATAATGGAGTGCACATGAGGATTGATTTAGTGCTCCTCGTTCCTAGTCATTCCCTTCTCAAGTACCAGAGGCTTCCGGAACATTCTAACACTGCCAGTGAGGCACCTGTCCCAGAAAGCAAGTGGTCCAGCTGTGTAGAAAGCCCAGTGACTCGGTGGGGGTGAGACCCTTTGTGATCTGAATGGGTAATGCTGACAGAGAGCTATGTCCCTTCTGAGATACAGAAGGGTGAGGGCTGAATGCCTCTATTTTTTGGAAGCCATTTTTGAGTTTGCACAAGATCGCAGACATTCAGCAATCACACAGGCAATTCTGAAACAGGTCTTGGAGTGATGAAATCAAGAACGAAAAGTTCTCTCTCCCCATTTAGAAACTGTTGAGCAGAGAGGCCTAAGCCAGGGTTTTCCTATTCCAGGCACTTCTGTGAGAGGAGGAAGTGCAGTTTTCATTTATCTTTGGAGCCCTTTGAAGTAGGAGCCTCCTCAGCTTAATGGCCCTAGCCAGAGAGAGGAAAATGGATTCCTTTTACATTAAACAAACCCAAGTCTAAAAAGGCAATAATACCATTTCTAAACAAGTAAATGTGCCTCCATCTTGGCCTTTGCTCACTTGAGACCATTCCCTGGCATGCCTGCTAATGGGACAAACGACAAACACCCAGTTCACAATAACAGGGAATGGACAGGAGAGGCGGCTGAGGGGTTTCCAGCCTTTCCTCCATTGACTCTCAGAGCATTTTATTAAGAGATAAAAAAAATTGTGTGTGTGTGTGTGTGTGTGTGTGTGTGTGTGTGTGTGTGGAGAGAGAGAGAGAGACACACACACACAGAGAGAGAGAGAGAGAGAGAGAGAGAGAGAGGGTAGAGGGAGAGAGAAAGAGAGAGGAGGGAGAGGGAGAGGAGAGGAGAGGGAGAGGGAGAGAGAGAGAGAGAGAGAGAGAGAGAGAGAGAGAGAGAGGATAAAATGAAGAAGTGGAGAGAGGAGAGGAGAAGGGGAAGAAAAGGCAAGGAAACGAGAAAGACTCTGCTGTGTAGTTTCTTCTCCTGCCTGACCCAATTATCAGATTTTGCATTTCAGTTGGAGACAGAAGATCAAACAGCAAGAGGCACTTTGTACTTGTGCCAGGAGACCATATGATATCTCTCAGCGACTCTCCTGCATGCCAGGAATACGGAACCATGCCTCTCAGCTGGGCCTGCATATGGTGCGATGTGTTTAAAAAAAAGAAGAAAAGAAAGAAAGAAAAGAAAAAGGGTGAAATTCGTAAGTGGCTGCACTCATGGAGTGTGGCCAGAAGTTTTAGTGCTTTATCAGTTGCAGAAGAAAAGGCAAAAAGGCACAATCTAATTATAACTCTCCACGAATACGTCAAAAAGCTCAATGAGGACTGAGGGAAGGACCACGGTCTGTGTCACGCTTACTTTGCAAAATTGATCATGTCGAGGGCGGTTTTTATGCTATACAGAGCGTGTTACAAGGTATGGATCAGATCTGTTCTGGCAATGTCCATGTTCATTTTTCCGTGGATGGGAAGCACTACAAGCTGAGGCTGAATTCCTCCCTTCTTGGCTTTACAGCTGTCTCTTGAGAGGATTTCCTGTGAGAGCACACTGCTCTTGAGTGAACTGTGTGAGTGATGGGATGGAATGAATTTTTTTGTCTTCATGGACACTTTAGGGCCTAATGAATGAAAGAGACACCTTGAGAAAGTCACTGCCCAGAGTTGGGGAGTCAGGAGACCCTACTCCGCAAGGCTGGCAAGGCTGCCTGTGTGGGGCGCAATGAAGGAGTCCTACCGTCTGCAATGGCGAGCATGAGAAGCACAGTGGCATCCCATTGTGAACAGCAGCAGAATTAGCTTCAGCCCAAAGCACTCATCTCTCCCCATACAACCAACCCCTCTGTGGTTCACAGAAATTGAGCCCCCCTTTTTGAGAACACACATGTGGCCAATCATGCTTTGTCTTGACATTGAATGGCTGGGTGCTTTCAGGCGAACCTCGTGATTCCTGTCCCCCAGCTCCTACTGCCCTTCACTGGAGGAGGCCCAAGTCCCTCCTGGCATTTCTGCACCAGCCAGCGGTCTGCTGTGCTTCCCATGACTGTCAATGCACGGGCCCTGTTCTTTGTGTCTGTGAGCTCATATAGTCCTCCCACGGAGGCAAGAGCCTACTTTTCTGACTACCACTGACCCAGAGCCATCCCATGAAATAACCTGAGTGCCTGTGAGCAGATAGATGTGAACAGTGGGCCAATCTCAGTGGAGACGGTCTTTGCATCATGATTGTAATTTCCCTGCGTTCAGATTATTTCAAACTGTAGAGAGAAACGTAGAGATCGGGGCTGGGGGGAACTTAGATAATCCTGGGTCTCAGTTCCAGATCAGACCGGCTTTTTGTAATGTGAGTGTGTGTGTGTGCTTGCACACATACATGCCCATCATCTGTTATCATACTTGTATTTATGGGCCTGTCCAACCACTGCACTCTTTTATAAAGTTACATAAATGTTAAGTATTTATCACGACTTATGCATGAGGACACAGGTTCACAGAGATTAAATAAAAGTCGTGGGCTGGTGAGATGGCTCAGTGGCTAAGGGACCTGCCACCAAGCATGGTGATCTCAGTGGGCCTTGGGCCCCACATGGAGAGAGAAACAACTCCTGAAAGTTGCCCTTTGACCTCCATCTGTGCACCATGGTGTGTGCCCCTGCCCCAAACACACAAATAACAAGTGTAATAAAAAGTTAAAAAATGAAAGCATGTACTGTGTGCCCTGTGCTGAACTAACCCACAGCTGGAATGGTTTATTAATATACTGCTGAGCTCCACAGAGCTGGGAAGAAATGCAACATTGGCTTTGCTCTACACGGCAAAGGACATTTTAGAAGGACACCTGGTAGCTGTCAATCAAAACCCAGGCCTCGAAAGAGGCAGCATGGAACTTGGCATTCATTAACTCACCTTAACTGACTTCTAGATAATAAATGACCAAGATGAACATAGGAAAAGGCTAAGATTTGGACGTTTGTTAACTTAAGATATTTGTAATCATAATAAGGATTTTCAAAAAAATTTATCTTAAGATGGGGGCTGAAGAGATAGATGGCTTAGTGGCTAAGGACACTTGTGGCTGTTGTAGAGGATAGGGGCAGGCTCTGCTCACACAGAATGTACAGACATACATATAGGCAAAAGACTTATAGTCATAAAAATAAATCTTAAAACACATTTGAAGAAAGTATACTGTCATTCTATTGCTGGCAAGAGACTCCATGATCAACACACCTTATGGAAGGAAACATTGAACTGGGGGCTTGCTTACAGTTTCAGAGAGTGAGTTCATGACCATCACGGCAGCAGACAGGCAGTTATGGTGCTGGAGCACTAGCTAAGAGCTTACATCTTGGTCCTCAGGTAGCAAGAAACAGGAGGCCTGGACCTGCCATGGGTTTTTGAAACTCCATAGCCCACCCCAGTGATATACCTCCTCCAACAAGGCCACACCTCCTAATAGCTACCAAAGCGATCATTATCTTGGCCATTTTTAAGGCACTTTAATTTTTTTATTAATTGTCTACCTACCATTTACCCATCATCCATCCAACCATTAGCCCATCCTCTTCTCACCCACCTTTCCATCAGCCTTTATGTATACCACATACATGTCCTGTGCTCAAATAAAGCTTTTGTTGAGTTGTCTTGTCTTTGCTGAGTTGAGAGAGAAGCTGCGTACATAACTCTATCAGAAATCAGGGCTTAGTCAGCAAAAGAGCTGGAGACAGGAAGATAAGAGCCAGGGAGGGAGGTAGACTTCTCATCTGAGGCCCACGATTGCAACAATCAAACCTCAAGTACCACGTATTTTACAGAACAAGCATAAAGACACTTTGTGTGGTTCACCAGTGCTTTATGAAGGGTTTCTGTGGCTGCCCAGAGGAGACAGTCCCTGGGCTGATGGTCTCCTTTGAAAGTGCCATTTCTGGGACATCATTAGTGACCCTTTGTATGCTAGGAACTGGTCATTTACAGGCCATAAACTCCTAACTACAGCTTAGAATACCTGAACCATTGGCAGTCTACCACTGAGTGACATGTGACACTTTTATGTCCCACTGCTTGGCTCTTTCTTTGGTTCCTTCACTTCAATGGTACCTTGCCTAGATTAGTTCATTTTCACTGGAACAATGGAAATCTCACTGGCCACTGTGTGGACTTTCAGATATTTACAATGCACTGAATCAGAGAGCCCAATGGTGATCCACAGGGTCGAAATTCCCGTGTGTGTGTGAGTGTGTGTGTGTGTGTGTGTGTGTGTGTGTGTGTGTGTGTGTGTGTGTAGATCTCCATTTGGTTTTGGACTCTGCATCAATATTCTAGAACACACATCTTCCAATTCCATCATAATTAAATAAATAGAAGTTCTTACTAGGCTCTATGCCAAAGGCCTTCGGAAGTGAGATTGATTCTATTTACTGGCCCCGTTTGACCCTCTTTATTCTCTACATAAAGACAGTTGTCACATGCATTGCCACAAATAGCAGACAAGCTAAACACCCCAAAGCAAACACATGTTCCTAAAAATACTTAGAAATGTAAGTTCTGTTTGCTTCTTGGTGATATATACGTTGTGTCAGACTTCCACAGTATCTATCGTGAAATCACACATTGCCCTTGATCAATCTTGTGGAAAACAGACATTTATGTATTAGGCTTATTTATTATAGACTATAGACATCAATGGCTAGTCACGACATGACTCTGTACTTAAAGGGATTTTATATTGATCATCTCTGCAGATCTGTGGGAATTCACATTCCAATTGGTGGAGAGCAGCCTGGGCTACTACAGGCATCCGTCACCAGCCTTCCATTTGCTGTCTCAGGGAGTTACAAAGATTAAACCCAAGGGTCGAAGAGCCTGGGGCTGCCTTTGACCCACTCCACTTTAGCAACTTCTGGGTCCTGTCATTAAACACAACTTTACATTAGCGGTTAGTCAGCTCCTGTCTCCTGACTGAACTCTCTCCTCAGATTGCCTGACTTAAATTTCTGGAAGATCGTCAAACCTTATATTTTTCATGAGCGTCCCCCAAATTAGAGTAGCCCAGACTGGCTTGTTGTGTGGGAAGATTTAGTAGCTCACTGGATGGAAGCCCCTGAAGGCTTTCTTCCTGGGTCCCTTTGCATGGGTCTGTGCAGAGGGAGGGGACAGGTATGGGAGTCTCCTGAAAGGTGTTCCCATCACGGTGCCTGAGATCTCAGAGGGCACTGGTGCAGGTTTTTCGTCTGTGGGCGGGAGAGGTGTACAGATGGCCAAGTATCTGCAATTTACAAGCTACCCAACCTGGACTGGCAACCTCATAGGATCTCTCCGGGAACTGGATCCAGCAGAATCATATGTGTGGGATACTTGTGTCTGGATTTTACAGTGCCACACAAGGCTGAGCTATTTTTAGCAAGCCATTCATTTTCCTTAGAACTATTCCATGTCATCAGTGTCTTGTTAAAGAGTCAACCCATTCTCTCCCGTGTTTCTGGACAAGAGTCCTCTGAAACTCCCCTTCAAAAGTCTAAACACTAGCTCAATTTACCAAGAGCGCAGTGATGGCCTCCCTACATGTCACTGGCAATTCAGATTGGTGGCTGTGGAAGCCTGTCTCCTGGGCATGGCCATTGCCCTCCTGAACTCTGAGGAGCTGTTATCAGCACTGGAAACTGTCCATGATGGAGAACCAGTGGTTCTCTCATGGTGGGGGAGGAGCTCTCAGGCTCCACCCCTCCCTGAGGATGTAGACAGACAGGGTGAACAGTAGTTGCTGTGGGAGAGAGAGGTTTTCTTCAGCATTGCAACTACTCTAAGTTGTTCACACTCCTGTAAATGACCACAATTAAAATTACTGGCTCACAAAGCCAGGAAAGGGTGGAATGGTTTCTTTGGTCTCTCACAAACTCCCTTTGTGGGGAAAAATTTGTTCATCTTCCCAAGAGAAATTCATAAGACTGACCCTATTCCAAACATCATCACCACTCAGGGCAAAGGGCTCCATCAGCAGTGTTAGCATCAGAGGGGCATTTTGACCCTTCCCAATACTGCTAACTTCATGTATGAGTTATAGTAGCTTGGGATATCCTCCTGACATAAGGCTATGGAAATATTTCCAGTGAGGGACGAGGGAGATGGCTTAGTCAGTAAATGATTGCTATGGAAGCCTGAAGACTTGAATTAACTCCCAGAACCTACACCAGAAGTCAAGAGTGCTGGAGCACACATGCAACCCCAGCACAGGTGTGTGTGTGTGTGTGTGTGTGTGTGTGTGTGTGTGTGTGTGTGTGTGTGTGTGTGGTGGGAGGACAGGCAGGATTAGGGCTTGCCACCCATCTTGCCATTTCTACTTAGTTCTGTGTTCCAGTGATAGACCCTGTCTCAAAAAACAAATTAGTAGCTCTGGAAGAGTGACAGCAAAAATTGAACTCTGGTCTTCATGTGCACACACACACATGTACACATGCATGAACACCACTCTCCTGCACACACATGTACACATGCATGAACACCACTCTCCTGCACACACATGTACACATGCATGAACACCACTCTCCTGCACACACATGTACACATGCATGAACACCCACTCTCCTGCACACACATGTACACATGCATGAACACCCACTCTCCTGCACACACAGAAGCTGGTGCTGTGACCATCCATGCTTGTGTGGGCTCCCACTGTTCATTTGCTTCATGAGCTCAGTGATTCTGAAGACTTGGGGTCCCAGCCTGGATCATTCCAGGAATAATTTCACATTTCATCTTTGCTTCCTTGCATATGTGGAACTTTTAGACCAAGCTCTTCTCCTGTTTTTGTTCATCGTCTTTCATTTTTTTTTTTGTTTTCTTTTGTTGTTGCTGTTGGTTGGAAAATCCAAGAGCCAAGTCCTGAACTGATTAATGTGCCTCTTGTTTTTACTCTTGATGTTTTTCAGCCATGTAAAGCATTGCATAAGCAAGGTTGCTCAAGCCCTAGGCCTTGAGGCAGACCCGGGGGCACCCCTCATGCTGGCTGACCTCAGGTACCAATGAAGCAGAGTCCACATTAGCTCAAGATGTGCCCGGGCTCTGCCAAGGAACACTTCTGAAACTGGGGCAGACTTTGCATGAAACCTCATTTTCAAACTGAAACCATGAATTTTAAAAAAGGTGGTTCAGTGTGGTTTTTACTCAAAACCAGGTGAAGCTTTGTGGTTCCGCCAAGTTTTGACTTGAAGACAGAGAGGGCTCACTGTGTGTGGCTGGGCCTCATTTTACCTTTCATGTTCCATTTGGTTCTATTTCCCAGACCTGAAATCTGGGGGTCAAATGAGGGGCACAGAATGAATAAAGTGAGCTTGGCATGAAATGGGGTACAGATGAAGAAAAGCTCAGCTGTCTAGGGCCAGGCCGTCCTCTGGGTTTCTGTCTGCTTCTGCTTCTTCAAATACTCCTTGGAAGGCTAGCTCAAACAGCGAGACTTTGAAAATTATTATTCTAGGAAGAGAGCTATTAACACCATACAGAAATAGCGAAGGCAATATACTAATAAATCCACTAATAAATCTGTTTTTATAACTCAGGCATTGAAACTTAGAGGAAAACATTTTAAGGCAATGGACAGTGACATTACACATGCATGGATTTCCGTGCCTTAAGTGTCTGCTATGGACCATGTATGTGAACTTACCACATTCTTGGAATGAATCATGATATTTCACAGACAAGGAAGCTAAGTTCTTCACAGTTGGAGAGCTTGTCTACACACTAAGAAAGAAGGCATGCAAGTATAATGCAGGCTGACATCTTTTATCTGAGACACTTAGAAGCTGAAGTGTTTTGGATTTCAGAATTCTTTGTATTTAGAGGACTTGTGTTTACATAATGAAGTATCTAGGACTGGCCTAAGATGCAAATGTAAGCATGGATTTCACTTATTTTTCCTTCTATACATAGGCTAATAGTAATTTCATTTTTGTCCTACTACCATTTCTATTGTTATGACAAATACCCTGACTGAAGGTGACTCTGAGGAGAAAAAGATTCGTTCATCTTATAACTCCAAGTGTCAGTCCCTCAGTCTGAGGAGTCCAAGGCAGGACCCCAAGCAGGACCCACAGCACATCCACAGTCAAGATACAAGTGAGATAATATGCATCCTTGGTGCTTGCACTCATCGACAGCTCTCTCAACTTACATAGTTCAGGGGCCCCTGCTTTGGGAATGATGCCACCCACAATGGACTGGCAATCAAGACAGTCCCCTGTAGACATGCTCAGAGGCCAACCTGATCTAGACAATTCCTCAATTGAGGCTCTTTTCCCGGGTAATTTTCACTTGTGGGAGGTTGACAAAACCTAACCACCACAATGTAATATTTTCCAGATACATGGATTTTGACTCAGTAAATGTCTGGAGTTTTCCCACAAGACTGTGCAGGGCTCTAAAATACTGGATTGCGAGCACTCCAGATTTTCAGATTGCTGACATCCTAAGTACACTAAATAGATTACCAGCTGGTCAGTGGTAGAGGAAAATGTCTCCAGGTTTTGCTCTCATTCTTTCTTTTATTTGCCAAATTTTTGTCCCTCAGAAACTTTCGAATTTGTCAAGCATATCACAAAATGCATCTAGAACCATAACGTAACATACGGGTAGGAATTGCTGAGTACCCTGTGCTCCCCAGTGGACAGCTGTATGGGGAAAGGGGGTGAGGAGGGAGGGGAGGAAAGAGGGGAGAGGCGGGAGGGAAGGGAGGGGAGAGGAGGGCAGGGGAGGGGAGGGATAGGAGAGGAGGGGAGGGGAGGGCAGAGGAGAGACCATTTCCATTTTTGAAAGGCAGGTGGGTGGGGGTAGAGACTGTAAACATCTCTGTGAGACAGTGACATTTGGGGCCCTGACGAGGAAGGGACAGTCCTGGAGTTCAGGGAAGAGGAAGGAAGTCTCGGGAGAGACACTGGTGGGTAGAAGCAGCCACATAGCAAAGAACTACACAAAGTAGTTTTTGTAAGGCAGTTTTGATTTAAATCATAGGGGATTTATTGAGTGTACCTATTGCATAAATACTCGTGTTTTCTACTAATATTTATCTTAGCTTTTGAAATGAAGGAAAATACTGAAAATTTACAGGATCGATGTGGTGCTAAATCCCCACTCTCTCCAAAGAGCAACCATTTATTATTCCCAAGAATGGGGATTTGATTGACATAAGGACAACTGATAGGAGTTTTATTATTTTTAAATAACCCAGCAAGTAGACACTCATTTCTTTGAAAAGCTGCTGATTTTGTGTGTACACAAGAGAAGGCTATACTAGACCCCCATCTCTAAATGATAATCTTTGTGCTTGAGCTGAGAATGTAAGTTCTGAGCCAGTTGCCAATTTTGTGAAACCCGTCAGTTTGGTCAAATCATTGACACCATCCTATCAGTCAAAGTTTTAATACAATGGTTCATTGTCTCCAAGTTATCTTCAGCTACTTCACTAGGGAGAAGGGCTGAGATTCAATCCCTAAATAGACTTTGAGCCATCATTATAACACAGAGAGTGGGGTAGTTCAGCATTTGCTGTGGGCTTGAGTATATGTAATTGCACTGTTTGAGTGTATGTAGTTACATTAGATGCTGCACGAATGGAGATGGAGGGAAAACAGGCTCCACAGGACCATAAACCTGTAACTGGACAGTCTGGATTCAGTGTCGCTCTTTGATCAATATCCTTGTGTGACCCAAAGCTGTGTAAGAGGCTATGCCCATTCCTTATTTTCTCCATAGTTCTGCTGTGAATCCATGAGGTAACACAGAAAATATTCAGTGTCTTCCTGGGACTAGGGAATGCCTCACACCCCATGTGTAATCTGTGAAGGCATTCTTCTGCAGGGACCCACGGTCTACAGGAGGACTCCTCTGCTGGGTTTCCTCTGAATTCAAAAGTGAGTGGTCCATGTGGGGCAGGTGACAAGGTTGGCTGCCTGTAAATGCAGAAGACACAGACACCTCTTCCCTTGTGACCGTCCTTAAGTAGACAATGGAAACCTAGCTGTGAGCTGTTGTTGTTTATACTGTTTCAGGAGTAAAAAGAACACTGCCAAACTTAAGGAGGCTTTCTTCATCCTGAGTAGCAAGATGCCTAGGCAAGCGTTAGGATTCTGAAGGAAGACTGATTGTCTCTTATTCTGTGTGTTTTATATGCTTGTGTGTCTGTGTATCATATTTGCACAGTGCCCATTGAGGCCAGGTAAGGTGTCAGAGCCCTTGGAACTGGAGTAACAGACAACTTGGAGCAACTATATGGGCACTATGAATGGAATCTGGGTCCTCTGGAAGAGCAGCCACTGTTCCTCACCACTGAGCCACCTCTCCAGCCAGTGAGCATTTTGTTGGTTTTCTTTCCCTGGTTGGAGAGCACTAGCTCTTTTCCTAACCTTTGCTGCTCACTTGGCTAGCCAGATCCAGGCAACAAAATCCCTGCATTTATTAACAGCCATAGAAGTGGTTTAAGGGATAGACTGGAGATTCTGCCAGTTCTGATAAGCTGTGAGCTGTGTTATTATTTAAATCTTTCTCTACTTGAAAGCTCATTTTTCTTGTACAGAGACATGCTCTTCTGAGCCACCTGGATGCAAAAAGAAAAGAAGTGTTTAAGTGACCTCAGACTCCCCTTTGCCAGAATTCTCAGACAGGACAGGACTTCTGTCTGTGCTGGGCCCGGCAGGCTCCCATGTCTTCTAGGAGACAGACTGCCATTCCTTGTATGGAGGAGGGTCAGGATTGCATCCTTCTGCACTGAGCTGGAAGTTCTGACATCTCTAGTCCTACATGGATAACTAGAGCTACTGAGGGTCAGGACAGTTGCATATATTCTGGGATGTCTCCCCATAGCCCTAGAAATGACAGAAGATCCCATAACCTCTGCTGTGAGACATACTCCAGGCTTTGTTTATTCACTGGAAAACCCTCTTAAGTCTTTCCTGTAAGTCCTCGTCTTAATGGTCAATATGTGTTTTGTTTGCATAGGCTGATCACTCAGAGGCCAGCGCCAAGCATTCTGTATGATGACAATCCCACACAGCCTTTATTAAGGAGAATGTATATTGTGTTCATGGGGACGGCACAGGTGTGCATGTGGCTAGGACATGATGGTTTGTTTCAGGCAGATCTGGACAAATAGATGTTGATACCAAACCACCAGACAGACACCCAGGCTGCCTGGAAGCAGACATACTGATCATTACACAGCTGTCTTCCTTGATTGTGTGTTATACATCAGATGCTTCATATTTTCTTTACCTTCCTGAAGATGGGTGTATGGAATAATGGGTCCCTTAGCAACAGGGATTACTCTGAGATATGCACAATTTCATTCTTGTGAGTGTCACTGGGTGTTTGGAGTAATGGGTCCCTTAGCAACAGGGACCACTCTGAGATACGCACGATTTCATTCTTGTGGGTGTCACTGTGTGTAGTTACATAAGAGGAGGCAGATTTGGCATTGCCTGTCAATATATAGCCTCAAGAAACCACCATCACACACATGCGGTCTACTGTTGACTCTAACACGCTAGGTATCATGTAAGCCTCCATCATCTGGTAAGCTTATTTGACGTGAACATCTGTTCTGAAGTTCAGTTGATAACAGTCTGATTATTTGTTTTAGTGAACTTTTCTCCTCTTGCTACCCAAATGGCATAATAGATACAGTGCAAAGGGCAGCATGGAGAGCAGAGAGTGCTAGTCATGCCCATTAGAGCTCTGGGGCCTTTGGGACCAGACTACCTTGTCCTCAGCACAGTTCCACCTCTGTCAGTACCTGGCCTAGGAGTCTACTTACTGTAAGGGGTCACAACACGTACTCAGCTAATTGTTAGATGCATAGAGTCATTGCATGATGGGACATGGTCTTATGTATATGTTTGTCTTATTGGTTGATGAATAAAATACTGTTGGCCAATAGGAAAACAAGATAGGCAAGACTAAGAGACAAGAAGGATTCTGGGAAGTGTCGTAAGAAAGAAGTTGCCATGTGATCTTGGGAGGAGAGAATGCATGAGTCTGGTGTTCTCAGTAAGGTAAGACCATGTAGAAATACATATATTAGTAGTTATGGGTTAATACTTAAGACAAAGCTAGCTAATAAGAAATCCTAGTCCCCGACAACAGTTTTATAATTAATAAAGTGTTCTGTGTGTTATTTGGGGGCTCTGAGGCAGTTATGGAACCTGGCAGGAACACTGTATGTAACAAGTGCACAAAGCATAATGTGCACTTGGCTGTGCGTGAGGACTGTCTAGGGTTCTGCCAGCATCACTTTGATCTTAGCGTTGCTATGGAAAAGGACCTCTGGACCTCTCTGGGTCTCACTCTTTTTCTATGGACTAAAGACAAAGTGCTAAAGCTACTTCTCAATATCATTTTGTTTGTAGATAAGGACAAATGTAGCCACCGAGGGAAAACCATACAAAGGAAGAGACTGAAATATATCTGCCCGTGCAAGCCTATGGGGAGGCCGAGCTAGCATGGCAACCTAACATGCTATTGTCCTGAGCCACACAGACAGGGAGTGGGGACTCTGCCTGTGATGACATGAGAGGGCACACAGTTGGTTCATGCTATAACTGCCACACTGAAACAGTAGTTGAGTTTAAAAAGCCATTTGGAGTCTGTGCATGCTTTTTGGTCCACAGTCTCCCAAATGTCCCTCTTTATTTCTTCCTGTCTCACAAACAGGGTCACCATTGTGCTGTGGTGGTTCATCTGCATTGTCTTCTTGGTGCTGTTCAAACATGAAAACGCATCTCGAGTTGCATCTATGAGAGTGTTTTGAGAAAGGTTTAAGAGAAGCCCAGCCTTGTGGGTAGCATCAGCACATGGGCCGGAGTCCGAGACCAAAGAAAATGCAGAAGTAAACTGGACATCAGCGTTCATCTCACTCTGCTTCTGGACTGTGGACCCAATGCAACTGACTGCCTCAGGCTCTGGCCACCATGACTCCACCACCATGACCTTCAAACTGTGCTAAAACAAACCCTTCCTTAACCTGCTTTTGTAAGGTATTTTGTCACGACAACAAATAACTGACACAGCCACTGAAGAAAGAGACATGAAGTAGAAACTCAGTGGGGCAGATGTCATTTGGCCAAGTTTCTCTTGTAAAACCACCTCTGCTATCCTGAGAGATAGTTTCTCTGTTGCCGATGGAAAGTTCAGTCTTTCCCCAAAGAGGATCTCCTTCCCAGAAACTCTGAACAACAGAAAAGTATTAGCCCATGCGATTTGATGTCAACCAGTAGCCTTTCCCAAAGATTGAAACAGAATAATTTGTTTTTCATGGTTTATAGGTAGCAGATAAAACTTACATGGAAAAAATGGGCAGGCAGAAATGGAAAATGAGACTCAGAACCTGGAATCGTCAGCTTAGAAAGCAATTTGTTTCATTTCAGCTGAGCCCAGGAATAACTTGAGGTTAACAAGTAAATATTTCTGCTGGAAAGATCGGCTACAATTAGGTCACCAACTCAGAGAAGACGTAGGCGGAAACTTAAGCACGGGCTCTATCATTATGAAGGTACCTCATCAGCAGAACTGTCAGCTGTGGATATGTTGACTTAAAATGATGATGAAGCTGAAATATCAAAGGAGGGCATGAGGAGTTTTTGGAAGGGGCCCCCTTTCAGATCAACAGCTGCCCGGGTTCCAAATATGGAGAAGCTACTGGAATAACATCTTGAAGGACTTGGTTTGAACTCCTTGCCTTCCACACCAGTCTAAAAGGAGAAAAATAGCTGCCAAAGGCTACGTTGGCTATGTTTTAATTCTGGCAGTGGAAAGAGTGTTATTATTTTGTATACTGAGAAATGTTAATCTTATTTTGTTATCACACCTGGAAATGAATGGACTCAAGAAGCTGTAACAGTACCATGCAAGCTTCCCTAAAACAGTGGGCACCGTACAAATTAGGCCCTGGGAAGTAGGGAAATGGTTTTAACTGGCAAAGTCCTTGCTGTACAAAGTTTGAGGATCTAAGTTCAATTCTCTGCACCCATGTGAAAAGCCAGGTGTGATGCTATACACTTAAGATTATAACTCTGGACAGGTGGAGAGGAGCAAACAGCAAGCCCCAGGTTCCTCTGAGAAATAGAGCCCCAAACAAACAAACAAACAAGGTATGGCTCTCAGGGGATGATACTGGAGCTTGCCTCTGGCCTCCATGGATTCCTGCACGAATGAATGGATTCTCTGGTGCTGTAATTACAAATTGCTACATCTTTTCTTTTTTTACTAAAAATTGCCTTGATCAATTTCTTATTCCTTGGCTGTTTAACACATGGACATGATGAAGTTTAGTCCTTCTCACCCCTTCTAACCCTTCGCCTTCTCCCCTCCTTCCACTGAAGTCTGTTCTCTTCCCAACAAATTCCCCTACTGTCACGTCTTTGCTGAGTGTGACCCACTGAGTTTAAATACGCTCGTCTAATGGGTGTGTGTGTGGGGGAGTTATTTTCTACAGTACATATCAGTGGCTACACCACTGAAGACAGTGACACTTCTTTCCCCAGCCACCCGTATGCATGCTTCGTTTGCCCTTCCTTGTTCCGTGATGAAATATCACTGGGGCCCAATCTTAAGCAGGTAGCTCAGTTGCCATTAGTTCATGAGCTGCACCTTCTTGGCCTTTAGTCTCTTCTGCTGCATACTAGGCACACACTTAGAAAATGGACCTTTAAGTACAACCTCCTTTTACTACCATTTCTGTCACATGCTAACTCAAGCAAAGAAGGCTTCCCATTGAGGGAGGAGAGCACTTACTGGGGTCCTAGGGTCAGTCAGGGTTCAATTATTAAGTTCTGAGGGGTCTCTCTCTCTCTCTCTCTCTCTCTCTCTCTCTCTGTGTGTGTGTGTGTGTGTGTGTTTGTGTGTGTGGTGTTCGTATGTGCATTGTGTCATTTGGAGTGAATGATCGGGCCTTAGGGACCCTTAGAATTGCAGTTAGCCACTCAGCTTACACTGCCTTGGTTCTGCGGAAGGAAAAGAGTTGGAGACAAATGAGGATTTCAGAGTAAGGAGTAGAAGGGAGAGAATGAATATGGGGGCTTGAAGAGACAGCAGAGCCAGAAAGAATTGTTTCAAGGCCAGAGCAATGCCTAGCTGGTGGAGAGGATTCAGGAGAGGAGAGGAGAGCAGAGAAGAGGAGAGGAGAGGAGAGGAAAGGAGGGGGGGGGGGGGAGGGAGGGGAGGGGGGAGGGCACAGGAGGGGAGGGGAGAGAATGGAGAGAAGGCATGCAGAGCTTGTTTCCTTGAAGAGGAAGTAGGAAGCAGGGGTCTCTAGGAACTACAGCCTGTGGAATATTGATTGAGAGAAGACTGAGGGGCTGCAGTGGGACCAAGGCACTGATGGAGTGAGCAGGTGCTCTCCCTTGTCCTTGACACTCTTCTCGAGAAAGGGTCTTCCCCATTGTTGCTCTTCTTGGAGATGGTCAGGTACAGCCCAGGGCCGGGTTTGGAAACATCACCAGAAATAAAGCATGGTGGTGGAGCCATGCATGGAACAGTGGTGTCCAGAGTGTACAGGTTAAACTGCAAACACCATCCCATCAAAGTTGTTTTGTGATTCTACCCATACAGAGAAAACTGAGTGGCACACAAAAAAAAGCAGCTTGCAGTTCCCACTCTGAGTCAATCATTCAGGAAGGTAACAGAGCCTGCAGAAAGATGGACAGTGGGTAGTTAGCAGGCACACTCCCGAGAAAGGTCCTTTGCTCTTCAGCAGCCCAGCCTCAGTGCCTCAGGACACATTTATGGAGCAGGAAGCTACAGGTTAGGTAGCTAGGGAAACATTAGCCCTGTGTTCAAGCCCAGGGTTCAGGACCATCGTGGCTGAACAAAGATGAGTACAGGTGCCCATGCATGGAGACCAGAAGCGATCGCACAAGGATGGAGAAAGGACAGCCAATAGGAGTGGAACATTCCAGAATGTGATATCTTGGGGACAGCACCACATCTGTTCTGAAGGCTCTTAGTCTACGACAAGCATCAAAACATTCCAGGGTCAGCCATGTCTCCACTCCTCCTGTGTTACAGGGTTACAGCCATTTTACCCTAACGAGTATTTCCTTCTCCTATGATGTGGCATCGCGGGTGATATGTGGTGTCCTACAAGTGTCTTGTGATCTCTCTTATACAACTCTATAACCTGACTCTTTGGATCCATCTCTTAGGTTCTTAAAATCTGGTTCTACCTTCCAGGAAGCATGGTGTCACTTCTGCTCTGTCCTTCAACTCCCATCACCCCTTTGGTCACATGGCAAAGGTTGGCACAGCCTCCTCATGAAAGGTATGGTCAAGATTTGGCACCAAATTTGGAACCACCATGTAGCCTATGTAAGAGGCTCCAAAATTGAGGATGGCAACTGCTGATGCCAAAAGACAGGGACACTGGAGCCTATGCGTCATGCAGAGAAGGACACTGCA
>NC_048597.1:4998616-5004740 GCF_003668045.3 Cricetulus griseus | reverse complement strand
AGCCTATGCGTCATGCAGTGAAGGACACTGCAGCCTATGCGTCATGCAGTGAAGGACACTGCAGCCTATGCGTCATGCAGAGAAGGACACTGCAGCCTATGCGTCATGCAGAGAAGGACACTGCAGCCTATGAATCTTGGCTTAAGATTCCTTTCAGAATGAAGCTCTCGGATGCAGTGACTTAGGAGGCAGTCACAAAAATCAAGGTATGTGCTAAAGCAATGACCAGCGTCAATGGGGAGACCCACGGTGGTTCACAGAGAAGATACATCATAAAGACAACAGCATGGCCTGGAACCATGTGTGTCGTGACAGTCCAAACAAGGAGTGTAAAGGGCTGTCTGACCCCCAGACCCTGGAAGGAGCAAGAGGGACTTGCTTTGTGCTTGAGAAGAGTGGCAGCCAGTGACACCCTTGACCTGGAATGTCACACCCAAGAACTGTGAAAGAACAAATTTCTGTTATTTTCAGACACTCTATTTGTGTGATCTGTTACAGCAGTCCTTAGAGGCCCTGGCTACCCAGTTTTTCCTGCCTCATCAGGAAGCTCCACCCAGAGGGCCACATTGTCCCTGGAGCCAGTCCCAATGCTACTAGTGTGGTTTAAAGGCTCGGGAAGCGTCAGCCATGAGGCTCCATGGCCAGGTGAGTGTATTTCTCTGGCCTGCCTTGTCATTACGACTTTCTGACTCCCATCTGTGTTCCTTTGAACTTCAATCAATGGCTGAACCCAGAAGGTTGTTTTGACTGCTGGTGTCTAAACTCCCCACTGTGTGGTTTTCGGGTCAGACAATCAGGCTTATTTCTGTGAATCATCACCCAAAGATTCAATTAGCTCTGGCTTCATCCACCTTGTGGCCAGGCCTCTGGGGACTGAGGGAGAACAGGAGCCTTTGGGCAATTATTGAGGAAAGCCAGGCATGCCAGGGGTGCAAGTTGCTGACACAGGCAGGGAGCAGGCAGATTAGGGTTTTCTGGACAGCAGGGAAGAATGAAGTCACCAGAACTCAGTGCCTGGCACAGGGACAGCTGCTGATTCCTGACACAGTAACTTAGAGTGAGAGAAAGTGAAGGGGCTTTGTCAAGGGATTGCAGGGAGACAGAGGCCAGAGTCAACGGGAGGTGAGACACATGTTTGCAACACGGTCCTTTCACCAAGACAGGAGACTGAATCCCAGGCGCAAGTCTGCTGGGGATTTAAATGGTTGGGAAGCTTTCTTTGAAGTCTGACATCATTAAGAAAAATTCATATAAAACCAAAAAGGGAGAAGGGAGAGAGGGAGGCAGGGAGGAAGGCAGGGAGGGAGGGGAGAGAGACTGATTTTATCCCAACAAAGAGGGTAACAAAGAATGAACTGAGAGCTGCTTATGATTTTCAGCATAAACAGGAATTCAGTCAAATCTATCACAAAGAGAAAGTAGAGTCAAACAAACAACCATGCAGTTTCTTGGAGCATGCTGCATTGTGGGTGGGCTTTGTCCATGGGGCAGAGTCCCAAGTACAAGATCCAGGCCGAGAAACAGCTTCCCTCCTGAGTACGGGGTGTGTGTGTGTGGGAATGGCTGAGTCACAGACCTGAGTTTGGTTTCTGATTTCTGGCCCCTTCTGCTCAGGCAAGAGTTTCCCGATGTGCTCCCAGGAGCTACTGGCTTTGGAGCGACTTGAGTTCTCTAAGCACAGAACATTTGAGCACAGACATGAGCAAATGAGCCCTGGCTGAGGCTGGGGTCCGGAGGCCCTTGAATTCCACCAACTCCTCTTGGTCCAGGTCTGCTCTGCCCAGTGCTGTGACATCATCGATTGCCTTCAGAATGTCCTGCACCGGGGCCTCACCTTCCCTCCTGTCTACCGGTCTTGCTACAGCACAGCCTGCACCTGAAAGCTGAGAGCTGCAGCTTGTGGTTTCTGCAGAGAGCCTTCCTACTTCCCCTCTCCACTGTAGAGCTCAGCCATGAAGATTCAACATGCTGTGGCTGGTTTTCAGACAGACTTTTCTCCCACCCATCATCCTGTCCCATGCCTCTAACTCTCAGTCCCCTGAGAATCCAGCCCAGTGTTCCAGGGCATGGTGCATTGTCGTCTTGTAGCCGACCACAGGCAGGACAACTTCAGGACACTGAGAGGCTAGAGCATGTGGTTTTCTTAGCCTGGAGACCCTGAGGTCTTCTAAGAGGATCGTATGGGTAGACTTGATTCAGAAGAGAGGGAAGGTCCAGCGTGGTGCACTCAGAGCTCTTTTATTGGCCTGTACCATCATCCTACACCCTGTTCGAGACATCCACTTAGTTCACACTAAGGCGTGCAAGGCTGATAGTTTCACTATTGCTGGTATAAGTGGCAACTCCAGCAACCTGGAGCAAAAGCCAAGGACCCAGGTCACATCCCAGCAGCTAGAGGTGGTCAACTGGTATCTTAATTTCTCCCTAAAAAAATGAATGCCTTAGGTGCCCTGGAATCTGGTGTGGTTCTAGGCACTGGGGATAGGTTAGGCAGAAAGACTGGTCATAGGCCACATGCCATGTAGATAACACATGAGAGGAGAAAGCCACGTGTCAATCAACAGCTAGCTTACAATTTTAGAGAGTAATAGAGCAATTAAATCAAGTTTGCTTTTCAAAAAAAAAATGATGAGAAAATCAAACAAGACAAATGGGCAGAGCTAACATATTGAGAGGCAATGTCCTTTGGCCATGTGGCGGTCACATGCTCAGACACATGCTTTCTTGGCAATCTTGTAGTACCTGGCTGGCTCACACTCAGCTGGTTTTCAGAATGTCCAGCTGGGGTTTCAGCCAGAGGGGCTTTTGCAAGTTTGGTCTCTCCACAAGTCCTGCAATAAAAAGCATGACTCTGCAGGCAGTGTCCTGACCTTGCAGGAGGGAACACAGAGAGACTCCCTGGTGCCTGGCCTCTAGGGAGCTGGCAGCCAGGCCCACTGTTCCCCGAAAGGGCTATGCTTTTTTCCTGCCTGGAAGAGTGCCTGGAGCCTGAGGGAGCAAAGGGTTGGTGGAAGAGGCTCTTTTTCTTCCACAGGCTCCTAGATACTCCACCTGTGTGTGTTTCCCAGGTGCTTCTTAGGGGAGGAGATATGGCAATTCTAGGGCTTGACAAGCCTCCAGGGGGGTCCCCAGCAAATGCAAGCTTTGTGTCTTAGTGGCTGTCACTCATAAACATGGGGAGAATTAAAACCATGCAAAGGGACTTACTGAGAAAGTAGGATGATATAAAAACACAGGTTACACTAAGGAGGGAGAACAAAAGCCATGACTTTAAAAGAACAATTTTGGGGTGACCAGGGAGTTTAAAGGCAAAACTGCCCTGAGGGTGGGTTACTGGCCCCTCATTTTCTATTGAAGTTGCCTTCACAGAGTTTCCTAAGCCAGGACAGGAACCCAGGGGAAATGATCTTGGGTGATGGTCTTCAGATATGCATGGGTGTGTCCAGGCATGACCCCCCCCAAGTAAAGAGTAAAGGCCTTTACTCTGTTCTGATTTCTTCCTGGTCCCCTCCTGTCCTTCTGCTTATTCCTAAATAATGACTTTTCTCCTGTCCTTGGGACCCAAGCCAGTGGCTTTGGGAAAGTCATGGTGTCTGGAGGCTGCCACAGACTCCTTTCCATAACTCTGCTAGCACACCAACAAGGCATCTCTCTATGAAGGGTCATGACCCCAGGTGGGGAACTCTTTTTGACAGCTGTGGGATAGTCTCAGGGTTCCAGAGCGTCCCAAGAAGGTGGACACTTGATTTACTGTGGCAATCGAAGAATGTTGTAAGTTTGCAAAAAGGATAAAATATTTACTCAGATTGTCAACTCCCTGACTGAAATGATTGCTTTCTTTTCTACTAATGAAGACTTCGATGATGATGATGGTGATGATGACTTTGTACTGGGAACTGAACCATCATGCTAGGTGAGTGTTCTACGACTATACTCTGTCCACATCCTAAGGGTTTGTAATGTAAACTTCTGTGTAGACAGAGACCTCAGCCTGATTAGCCGATACCTCAAGCCACCCCAGAAAATGGGAATGACATCTAGCCTAAATACTGACTGGCCACTTCTGCCCTCATTCACCCTGAGCCTTCAGCCAAATTCTGGGGCAGTGGTTGGCTTCTTGCTTGGCATTGAGACTTGTCCTCCAGACTAGCACATGAGCAGTGTGCAGAACGTGCCCCAGGGTATGAGTCAGTGCTGGGCTGGTACCAGGTGGTCTTGGGGCTGGAAAGGAAGCTCGACCACTTGAAGTCCACAGCAGGCTCTGGGAGAATCTTGCGGGGCTGCTTGAGGAAAGGGGCTGTGTCTGACTCTGGAGCCTGGCTGTGGACCACAACTTCCCAGGGACTCACACACACCATGCTCCACCCTTCCCGGCAGACTTTCAGCTCTTCCAGTTGTGACCACAAAGGGTGGAACCGAATGACCTGGGAACCAACCTTGTATTGGTTTTTGGTAAATTCAAATGACAGACTGAGTAACGTATTAGCGTCATCATATGAAGTTATATTACAGAGCTGGGAATATAGCTCTGCGGTAGAATGCTTGCCTGGGTTCAATTCTTAGCACCACTCAGACACAGACAGACAGACAGACAGACAGACAGACAGACAGACAGACACACACACACACACACACACACACACACACACACCAATAATAATCACAGCTCTCTTTGAGGGGGTGACCTTGTCCCGCTGAAAGATTGGTACTAGTTCCTTTCTTGGGTATAATTTAAAATTCAAATGCTGTAATTTTCTTGTACTCTGCTATATCATGGTGTTTATCGCAGAGGGCATTGGGAGCTAATGTTTTTTTTTCCTCCACTTTGTCCCCATGTCCTCTCTCTGTCTCATGCACATGTTGGGGACCCACATTCTTGTGCCTATCATTCCACCCCCCTAAGATACCCTCGCTCACATTCAGGTAGGGTTCTTTTTCAGAAGGGTGGGCACTTGGAATTGCATTAAAGAAACATGGCTGTTTGATGCTCCTGTATTCTGTCCTGTATCTTGCCCACAGGGCGTGTGAAGTCACACAATGCTAAGCCAGGAGGAGTGGCTCTGCTGATGTCTCCCCTTGTCACCGGGTTGCAATTGTCCCAGGCAGCGCCACCTTTAAGCTCCTCCAAGTGTCAGGCCCATTGAGGCGGGTCTGAGCTCTGACCCCGTCCTTCTGCCCAGCTGTGGGCTCAGACAGGACTGTGTGTACAGAGGTGGGGAAGGGATCCAGTTGAGGTAACAGACAGAGAGCCTATGCCATAGAAGTGGGCAATGGGAAGAAAGGGGGGCTCTGGTTGGGGGACCTGAGCAGTGTCTCCATCCTGTCCTAGCTCTAGAAGTACAGACGTCCCTCCTGCAGTACCTGCCATGTCACGTGTCTGGCCCTTGGCGAGTCTTTTTCCAGCACTGTGGACATGTTTATAAGTAGACCACGAGCTCCTCAGGGCTGTGGGGAAGGGGAGGGCAGAATCTTTGACCTAAAAGCAGAGTTCCTGGAACAGTGTTGACACTTCTCAAATAACAGCTTGGAAAAAAAGAAGAATGCCAAGCTCTTTTCTCTCTCTGCCCTGCTCGGATGGACTCTGCCTCATCACAGAGCATCCACTGACACGGTCTGTGGAAAAGCCAGTCTCAAAAAATCCCTTGTTACAGAAAGATTTATTGAACCCCAGTGTTTCTGGCTTGGCTCCCATCCCCAAGCTGATCACTTTTTTTTTAAAACACAGTGAAGTCAAGAGGTTAAAAATAAAACACAGGGCTGAGGGGATAGCCCAGGCAGCAAAATGCTCACTGTAGAAACCTGAGGACCCACATAAAACAGCTTGGATTACAAGCAAATACTTCGTAATCTCAGGCCTGGAGTGGGGACCAGGGAGTAGAGACAGAGGGGTTCCCGAGTTTTGCCTGCCAGACAATATTGGCCAGTCCCAGACTAATGAGAGGTCTGTCTCAATAGACAAGATGGACGGCAGCTGAGGGGTCACCTCTGGCCTCCACATGCACCCCCACATACATGTCCACCCATAGAAACATGTGCACATGCATAAAATGAAAAGACATATGTACACACACAAATAAAATATCCATTTATAACACACACACACACACACACACACACACACACA
>NC_048597.1:4939402-4998417 GCF_003668045.3 Cricetulus griseus | reverse complement strand
TACACACACATGCACACACATGCACACACATACACACCACACACACACACACACACACACAAATCAGGACTAGGAACATAATCTTAATGTTCACATGCTTAAAAGAAAGTTGGGGTGAGGAAAAAAGAGGGAAGAGACAAGTTACACCAGTGGATTATTGCAAGATACAGCAACTCCTCATCCCCAATCATAATATTTTTTCCAAATTCAGAAATATTGCTACATTTCCCATGAGGTTGACTTTTGAGATGAAAGAGTGCTTTTGAACTTAAGATTTCTTTAAAAAAAAAATCCTTTAGCCAAAGTGAAGACATTTTCTTGGGAGAGGAGAACGAATGAGCTGTCGTCTTCACAATGGGAAACATACTCTCATGGCTCTCCCACCACTTTCTACTCTTACAGGATAGACTTCAGTTACATCCAGTCATAACACGTTAAAAATGTGAACAAAACCTTGTAAGGAAGAGCCAAACAGCCGACGAGCGACTACTACGTGGGTGTTGGCACCAAGATCATTCCCCTCAACCTGAGAGCCCATATTTAAATTCAAACTGGGAGTCGGTACTTCACAATCCAAAAAATGTATTCCTCTTGCTACCGTGAGATAGGGCAGGGTGGCAGCTTTGAGTGGGTCTCTTCCTGCAGTGTATCTGGTCGCAGAGACAGCTAACATCAAAGGAAACAGAAGAAACAGTGTGGGGACCACAGATAACTGGGTGTGGGGGATTGCTAAAATTAGAGGTGAGGTAGCCTGGGCTCTGGCAAGGGCCTTCTGATCATCTACGCACATCAGGATAGACTCTTACTCCTGCCCAGCCTCTAAAGAGAAAGACTTACCCACGGGCTCCACTGCCTGCTGGTCCTTCCTAACTACCTCAAATTATTCATGCTGATATTCAGAGCCATTGCTTGTTTCTGTGGAGCCCTGAGTAATCCTGAAGTTGACAGACCTGGCTTTCTTGCCTGTAGATGCTCTAAGCTGGTTTTCATAATCAGAGAATGTCCCTCAAGCCCCTCTCCCTCCCTCCATTGGGAAACTTTCGGGAGCCTTCTTTGCATTTGGGATGCATCTCCTTCTCGCTGTCTCTCTCCCCTCTGAACATGCTTCCCTTGCTACGGTATCTAAGTGTCTACCCCTCAGGAGTCTTGCTTTGGGGGGTAACCATCACATCCTGGGTGGGCCTATTAGGAAAGTGTTGAGTTTTTCCTATTACTATCTTGGCTGCCCTGATTTCTTCTTCAGAAAGTGTTTGAGGACACAGAAAGTTTGAGGAAAGGAATGGAGAGAAGAAGGAAGGGCTTAGGAAAAGTTTGACTCAAGTGGGGACTGCAGAGATCGACCCTGTTTCCACAAGAAAGCCCCTGTGGCTTTCTCAGGAACCCCACTTGTCCAGAGACCACCATGGGACGTTCAGAGATAACAGTAGCAGTTCTTGCTGGTCCTGGCTGCCTCCTTTTTCCTGTTACCATCATCTTCCTCCTCTTGGAAGGTCTTTCTTCCTAAAGCGGCCAGAGGCCTCAAATTTGGAGAGTGAGGAGGGAGGCAGAGAGCCACACCCACTTAGTCAACTCTATTTTCCCTCTGAACTAAACAAACCACAGACTGTGTCACCCCAGCAATACACCCTAAGAAACACCATCCTGGTGACTGTCCCTGTCCCACACTGGCACATACACCCTAAGAAACACCACCCTGTCTCACCCCAGCACACCCACAGTAAGTAAGCACTGCCCTGAAGTGGCTGTCCCAGAGTAGAGTCCCTTGCCTTGAAGGAGCCCCTGAGGCTCTCTTTCACTAAGGGGAGGGAGAGTAGACTGGATTCCAGCAGGTGTCCTCCTGGTAAGTAGGTGAGCTACAGTGGCTGTCAGCATAGGGACCCCAGAACCCAGGCCTGAGGCAGAACAGGGCACAGACATCTGGGCAGAGTGAGCCTTTATCTGCTGCCAGTTGGACCCAGAGACAGTCCTCAGATGCTGGAGTGTTCTGCCTGTTCCTGGCAGAGGTTTCCCAAGCAACTCTGGTGGCTGTGGCTCCAGGCCTGGCCCAGAATAACACATTGTTAGCATATGTTAACAGTCTGCCTTCTCTGCAAAGATCACATAATGCCTTCCATTTAATGTCTGTCTTGCAAGTGTGCCTATCTGTTTTATGGGCAACAAAACCAAGATCCAGTGGGAGAGCCCACATCTGAGTGGGAATGAGTTAGGGGGACTCCCCAGGAGACCCCTGCTTCCTGACTCTATTCATCATTTGTCCTTTGTGCCAGCTCCTTCCAGGATGGTCTTTCTCTGGCTGGCAGATCTCAGGGTCTGGTAAGAGTTAAAGGAACACATGTGTTCTGAACTCTCTGAGAGTGGTTTTAACATGCATGTGCACGTGTGTGTGTGTGTGTGTGTGTGTGTGTGTGTGTGTGTGTGTGTGTGTGCACACACACACACACACACACACACACACACACACACACACACTGCAGTGTTCGGCATGTGGTGACAGATGAAAGACTGGGGACACTGTTTCAGTACTGGGTTTTGTGACCACACGTGGTTTCCCTCACCCCTGAGGAAACCCATGAAATTGAGAATGAGGGCAAGGGCTGCCTGTCTCTCTTCCCTCCCTGCCCCCTTCCCTCCCTCCCTCCCTGTCCCCTTCCTTTCTTCCTTCCTTCCCTCCCTCCCTCCCTCTAAGGGCTGGTGGATCCCATTCTTCCTCCATTTAAAGATATGAGTCTTTCAGTCCCCTGAACTTTCTTAGTAACTGGCCCCTGGTACCACTTCACAGAAAGAGGAACTGCGGCGCTGAGGCTAAGTGGAAATTTCCAGATGGTTTCAGTGGCTCTGAACAAGGAGAGCTCCATCTTGCTGGAAGCAGAAGATGAGCTTGCAGGCCAGTTGCTGCTGGAGGCTGAGTTGACAGACACCCTTAGGTAGATGACTCCTGAACTGTCATCCAAATGAGAGCAAGAGATTTCTGGGCGAAAACTACCAAAGAAGAGCTAGAGCACAGAAAGCAAGATCCTCAGGACATTAACTACAGAGAAAAGATGCCAACACTGAAGACTATAAAACAACCAGGAAATTAAAGACCCAAAGAATGGGAAGACGGAACATGCTATTGAGTGACAGAGCTCCATGCTACAAATGACAATACAAGAAATAATCTACAGACTGAATGTGGTTCCCACGGAAATATCTCTCTCTCTCTCTCTCTCTCTCTCTCTCTCTCTCTCTCTCTCTCTCTCTCTCTCTCTGTGTGTGTGTATGTGTATAGGTGTACCTGTAAATGAGTGCAGATGTGTGTGAAGAGGTGGGAAGTGGGGATACAAAACCTCACATATTGTGCCCCCCACCCACCTGGGTCTCTCACTGGCTTGGAACTTGCTTAGTAGACAAGCCTGGCCAGGAAGCCCTAGGAATCCACCTGGATCCTCCCCAGGCTGGGATTCCAAATGTATGTCATTGAGAGACTAGAAACAAGGCTGATCTACAACAAGCAGATAGACAGGGAGAGAGGTCATGGATAGACCTTGGGCTGTTTCCTTATTCCCTGATCTGAGAGAAAGGCCTGGAAGGCTTTTTCTCCTGCCAGCAGGACCCCCATTTTGGCCGACTAGTCCAGGTTGGTCAGATATTCTCAAGGCTGATCCCGAACATGTTCATTTTAAGCTGTGGGCCTGTCTACTCCATTTCTTTGTCTAAGTTGATGAAAACCAAAATTAGGGAGGGGGTCTGATCTGCCCATCATAAACACATTTACCCAAGACCATGGGCCGACCAGTTCCCTTTTCTGTTTTTAAACCAACAAATCCAAGTTTCTGGGAAGAGAACTTATCACAGGTCACCAAAGGCACTTAAAACCCCCAGCCCCAGGACGAAATGGACTTGTATTGCAGGGCGTCTATTTGTGCCTTGTGGCGTGAGAGGTCCTTCACTGTTAATGCTGTTTGTCACCTGCCTCCTGCTGGGTCTGAGAGTGTTTCCTGCTTTTCACCCCTTTTCAAATGGTAGAGAAAACATGATCAAGATACTTCCTAGACCAGAGGTTCTCAACCTGTGAGTCGTGACCCCTCTGGGGACTAAAGGACCCTTTCACAGGGGCTGCCTAAGACCATGGAAAACACAGCTATTTACATTATGATTCATAACAGTACAGTTACAAAGTAACAACAAAAATAATGTTATGGTTGGGGTCATCACAACAGGAAGCGCTCTGTTAAAAAGTCACAGCATTGGTCACTGCCCTAGACAGTAACAGCACCGTGCCCAGTTTCTTTTTGTTTGATGTGGGCTCTAGCAATAGAACCCAGGCCCACATGTTTCCAAGGCAAGAAATCTACCAAGCACTCTCCCAACACTGAGAAGAAAAGAACCCTTGAAACCAAAATGCTAAGACCTTTTCTAAAGTGGTGACCGCTTTTTCTGCTAACTGCTCTTGGGTCACCTGGTACCCTCTTGTAGCAGATGTCTGCATAGCTCCCTGTTCTACTTCTGGTGAGGATCTGCACCTCCTCAGTCACATGTCACATCACACCTCAGTGTCACCCCTGCACACGCCCAGACACGCATACACCCCCGACTCATTCTACCCTAGTTCTCTGTCACTCCTCCCGACAGCGCTTTTAACTCATTTGGTTTTCTTTTCTCAATATAATTCTCCCCACCAAGGATTGTCATCTTTGTTAACTGTTACAGTTCCAGGACAAAACACACAGTAAACACACAGACAGTGCTCCCGATAACTATCTGCTGAATGCACACCCTGTAGGAGATAGACATATCTGCACCTTCGCTTTTTGCAATAAAGCAGGTGACTACTAAGGGGATTTTTGCACAACTTAGTGCCCCGGGGAAGCACAGTGGTGCAGGGACAGTGAGATGTCACTACACACCAAAGCAGTGTTGAGTTCTACTTCCTCCTATTTGAGAGGCAAGTTCATTTGCCTCGGGCTGTTTTCTTCCAAGGCACTACACCTGGATCACCATACACAAGAAATGATTTCCCCATCTGAGAAAGTCATCACGGGATCTTAATCCATCTTAATCATTGATGCAAAGGAGCCCTGTGCGTGGAGATGCACTTATGGCTGTGTGGGATGACAGGACTTGGCTCCAGCTGGGTGAGAGCGAGTCTCCATAACAAGGAGCCAACAGCTGGCAAGAAAATTGCAGCGCTGTCTGCAAGTGAGCGAGGAGGATAAGTCGGAATGGGAGACTCCTGTGGTGAGACACTTAGTACTTGCAGACGAAGCTTCGTCCAAACAAATGTTCAATTCCATGCTTAACTGATGATTTCCACTTTGATGACAACAACGAGTGACCAAGGAGAATAGCTGTCTGTTCAAGGATGACTCACCCGCCTCTTCTTTTAAATCAGTCTTGGGAACATTGTCCTGAATTACATCACTGACCCCCTGAAGCTGAGAAGTCTCTAGGAGAACATGGCAAAGCCAGAGCCACAGCTCACGAGGGTCAGCACCTCACGAGGACGCCTCTTCATTCTCAGGGCAGTTCTGATGGGAGGGAGAAAAGGCTGAACTGTCCCTGAGGTGTCTTTCCTCCCCTGACGCTGAACAGCCTGAGGTGCCCAACCTGAACATGTGAGGGACAAGTGTCTTCAAAGCTCTCACAAAGGGAAGGGAGATAGTGTATGCTGCCTGGTCAGACTGTCTCAAAACAATAAAAACATTAAACAAACAAAAGCCAGCCAATCAAAAAGGACCACACAAAGCAAAGAAAGGTAAATAAATAAGAAACGAAACATGGGTTGCTCTGTGAGAGTAGCCATTGGCATGGCACTGGTGATGTAGGCTTTAGTTTTATAGCACACGGCAAGAGCCTCTGAAAGAAATCAGCTCCCACCTGGGAGAACTGTGAGACAAAACAAGGCTGAATTCTGAGTCTATTGGCAGACAAAACTCACCCGGAGCTCGGGCTCACTAACTCTCATTCATTACTTCATTTATTGTTGGTGGACTATTTCACTCTCCTGAGTGGATCAGTTGAGTGGACCTCAATTTCCTCCCCCCTACTTCCGCCTCATCCTGTGGCCTCTATTCTACAAATTTCCTTTTGTGATGGGACCATGCCTCTGTAGAGAGGAAACATGGACTGTTCAGGCTCAGAATAGAGACAGCTCACGGTTCAGCCTTCTGCTTGTGGTATCTTGGGCAAGTGACTGTCTTGTGCGTACACTGGGCATTTGGCCCTGGAAGACACACTGGGCCGCTAAGTACCCTGGCGTTAAGTTCCTGCTAGGTCTCTGTAACCCACTGACTTTTCTCTGGGTCTTCCCAAGGTCCCGGGTTAGTTTCAGTTTTAATTTCTGTGCCTCAGTGTTTCAGGACTAACTCAGCCCTATCATTCCCCACCTGTCTCACAGACGACCTAGCTTGCTGTCCTACTGGGTGGAGGATGGGAAAGTCATTGTTAGATCAGAGCAATCTATAGATTTCTCGAAGAATCTATTCTTTGTTGGGGCTGGATTTTCTTCCTTTCAGACGTGTTCATCCTATTGTAGAGTGGTGGAGGAACAGGGGAGATGGAGACAGAGGTAAATATGTAGTGGTTTACCATATGGATGAGTGGGTGAGTGAGTGGCTGGATAGACAGGAAGATGGGCAGACAGACATCTATACTACATTTACCTCCACATCCCATACTCTGTCCAAAGTCCTACACACATCATTAGAATGATCTACAACCCATTTTATGTCCCAAGAAATCATGTTTTTACCTCTAGAGCATCATGTCATACACACAAGACTTGAGGTAGATGCCTGTATACCCCCACGATTTCATTATTCTAAGATAGTCCACCACATTAAATATTTTATAATGTATATATTCTCCATTCATCTATTTTTAAGCTTAGGAATTACCTGTATTTCAAATATAATATATATCACTTAAAAGAGTCTCTGAAGTCCCATTCTTGTCCCCAACACGTAATCACCATCTCTGTATGGGGCATTCGACCTCTCTTAGCTCCCCTTTAGCTCTTGTGAGAACCCAGCCTCACTTTACATGCAATAACCAAAATACCAGTGTTAGTATCTTCATAGACTCAGAGGGCTCACCTCACCAGACTTCCCCAAAGTCACCCTTTAGAGCCACATCTCAAGCCCTCCATGTTCTCTGCCTCTGGACCATGTGGGAAGGTTTCTTCTACACTTGCTAGAGGAAGAGCCTGCACAGAATTTCCCATAAGCATGGAGCTAGTTGGGCTCAGTGCCTTGTGCTGCTGAAAACATTGGACCTGGAGGAGGAGAACGTGGGCTTGCAACTGCAGCTGGAAGCTCTCATCCCTTGCATAGCTTTGAGACACCTTTTGAATCTCACGTCCCTGCCAGGGACTGTGGACACACGTTGTTATGTTATTTCCTGCCATGCTTTGCAGGTTTGCCACATGACCTTGACACGTTCACACTTACTTTTCAGCTGCAAAGTGGCAGCCAGCCCCCTGGCTAACCTGGCTTTCCTCAGCTGGAATGCCTAAGGTTGGACTTTGCTGGATGACATCCCCCCATCTGGGAAGAATCACTGTAAGGTCTCACACCATCCCTGGCAGGCACACCCCTTCTTAAGTCATCCTCTAAGATGAGAAGACATAAAGGCTCATCACCATTACCACCAGGTCCTTCAGTGCCTGGGAGTGAAACTACAGCTCACCAGCCAGGGGCTGCATTTTATGGCCTTTGAGAGAAGGGATGTGGGGAAGGAGGTGGTACACACACACACACACACATTGAAGACCAAAGTTGAAAAAAAAAATTGAATGTCCCCAGTGTATGGATAGAAAATTTACTTTGCTTCCACAAAGGCCCCTAGTGGCAAGTTTATCTAAATGTCCTTTTCAGAACAGACAACAAAACGGGCATCCTATGTGGTTAGAATAAAAGTACAGTGCCTTTTCCATCTACCCAACTTTCCCAAGCACCCTTCCTCTAGCAAGTGTAGAAGAAACCTTCCCACATGGCCCAGAGGCAGAGAATATGGAGGGCTTGAGATGTGGCTCTAAAGGGTGACTTTGGGGAGGTGAGCCCTCTGAGTCTATGAAGATACTAACACTGGTATTTTGGTTATTGCATGTAAAGTGCTGGGTACAGAACTACACATGTGATTGGCCCATTCTAGGTGATATTAAGATTCAGCATGTCCTTTTGTAGACTGGTGAATATAAGCCCAGAGGAGAAATTTCAGTAAATCTTTTGATCCTGAGGCTTAGGCTAGTGTGTTAGAGAGGCTGTGGACAGCTTCTGGTGTTAAATTAAATGCTTCTGGTATTCATTACTTTTTCCTTTTGTCCAGGACAAAATACATGACAAACCAACTTAAAGAATGATCTCCTGGGTCTCACAATCCTGGGGTACAGAGCACCTCAGTGGGGAGCGTGTGACAGAGGGGATGTGAGGCCACTGGTGGCTTGCATCCTATCTATAGCCAGGAAGCAGAGAACCACAAGTTCTAGTGCTCCCCTCACCTTCCTCTTTGTAGTCTCTCTGGGATGCCAGCTGTCCACATTGATGGTGGCCTTGTTACTTCAACTAGCCCAATCTAGAAACCCTCTCACAGTCAAGCTCAAAGGTTTGTCTGCTAAATGATTCTAGATTCCCATCAGGCCGACAGTGGATACTAACAGCCTGCACGAAGGACAATACCCTTCCTGATTGGCACTGTCTACTTCTTGTTTTCTCAGTTGCTATAGCCTATGCCATTCTCAGAAGTAGACCCTTGAAGGAGAACCAACTATAGATCAGGTGGTCACCTGATCAATGCATCGACGAGCGGAACTACAGTCGCCACCAGCCTGTCACTCAGCTAATGAACAGGTGTTTGCTCTGAAACGGAGACAGCCTATGAGTATTAACCAATACTCACCAGTTCTGGGACACGCACAGCAATGAAACACCATGAACTATTGCCTTAGCCACCAGATATAGAATGTAGATAGAAATGAGAACATCTGACTACAAGGGTTAAATAAGAATAGGAGTCAAGTCAATCTCCTGTTGGTATGGTTAACCTTGACTGTCAAATTACCAGGCTTGAGAATCAACGTGGAAAACTCTTTGGTTTTTTGTGGGACTTCTTCCCACAAAGAGAAAGTCCTGGTTGCAATTTTCTCGTCACTTTGCAGCCACAACCTCAAGAGAGGTTTCTCTAATTTCTCTTCACACCACCCCTCAGCATTGATGAGGTTTTCCTACAACCCAGAAGTGTCAGGTCCCAGCATGGGAACAACATTCTTGAGCCTATATGCTGTCAAAATTCTTTCTCCTGCCATTCAAAGCCCTGCAGATTCTGTTTTGTTATGTGGGCCCAGCTTCATCCAGTCTTATTATCTCTGCCTTCATCACTTACATATGGCCTTTCTCTTTTCAATGAACACACGCTATGCTGTTTTATCTCCACGGTTTTTATTGGTGGAGCTTTGTGGGGCTGATGCCATCTTATCTTCCTCCTGTGTGTTGGAAAACTGAAGGGCAGAGTTAAAATCCACATCTTTCTAAATTCTGCTAGCCCTTTCCCCAGCTATAACCCATTCATCTTTCCACAACTCTAATACCTTCATCCTGGTACCATGACGACAGTCAATTTGTCTCTGTGTTAGTGTTTTTGCTAGGAGTTTCCCTTCCTGCCTAGAGGAAAAATCCTTTACTACATGGTTACTTTTCCATCTTTTGGCCTTCCCTGCTTCCTGATAACTGGAATTTATGTGTTGAACTCTATGTGGATTAATGACAAATGTCAACCTAGTATGTTCTTAGAAGGATGGCTGGTGGGTCTTTTCTCAGCTTTGGACTAAGAGATTTCCTAGTTGACTGTAGATGGGAGCATACCTCAGTAACCTTTAAGAAGAGAAAGAGGAAATTGGGTTGTGTGCTTTGTACAGCAGACTTTCTATTATGCTACCTCTAACTATTAGATCATGTGCATGGTGAGTTTATTCATGTCAAGGTCAGAGTCAGCAGTGGGGAGCCCAGGCTGTGTCTGGGCTTCACTCTCCCTCACTCTCATCTTATCCTCCTCCACATGGATAGGACCTGAGGTGGCCTGACCTCTTCTAACCACACTGACTACAGATTGATCATGAGGGGTGCAAAATACACGTGCTTCTGGAAGAGATAAAATTACATATCTACTATACTGTCATACAAAACTGTGCCTGAAAAGATCGACTGATCCAATGGGGGAAATAGGAAGGAAAAGAAAGAAAACACAATGAAACACAGAGGCCCACTGGTAACCTAGGGCCACTGGCTTTGGGGATGGCTGGTCGTGTGTGTTGAATTACAGGCAATTATCAGAGGGTTCCCTGTTGGCCCTAATGTAGAGCCACGTGTCAACAGGGAACCTGATCCCTAAGGAGAGAAGCCCCAGAGCATCTTTTAATCCTGTGCCAACTCTGCTGCATCCAATTCCTTCCATGGTACATTCTTATTCTTGAAATCTGTATAATTATTAGTAAAATGTTGATGTGAGGTTAAGAGTCTCTACCAGATCATCTGGTTTTCAGAGGCTCCAACCGGAGTCATGAAAACACGTAACTTTGGAGACTAAAATAAATCATGCTTTATGTCTTCCATACTGTCTAGAAGTTTATCCTCCAGGCAGGGACCAAAATCTTTATACCAGGCAACTGAATGCTATTCACCAGGATGGTCTTTAGTTCTTTTTGTGTGTTGGAGTGTTGTGTGCATGTGTGTTTGACCTGGGATGTGTGCATATGTGTGTAGGACGATGGGCACTTGTGGAGGCTAGTGTCTTCCTCAACCCTCTGCTTGTTTTTCGGGAGTCTCTTGCTGAACACGGAGCTCACTGCTTTGGCTCAACAAGCAGTGCAGCAAGCTCCCAGCATCCGCCAGTGCCTGTCCTCCGGTGCTAGGATTACAGGAACATGCCCTGTTGCACCTAGCCCTTTCTATGAATGCTGGTCCTCCTGCTGGGCAGCAAGTCCTTTACCCAAATACTGAGCCATCGCCCCAGCCCCGCCAAGATGATGATCTCGAGGTGCTCTGGGACCTTGTGGTTTGATTCATCAAAGAACAGCAGTCATGTTAATGCAATTTGACCATTGGAGGCCATCTGGGTAGCAATTGCTACTTCCTCCATAATGCAGTGTATCCTGGACTGGTCTGAGCCATCCTTGATCATTCCTGTTCCTAAACCCCATCTATAAGCAAGGCACATGATTCCAATCTAGAAGGACCGAAGGCCATGGAGGAGAGAGCATTGCTTAGTGGATGACTTCTAGGTCCTTGTTCTCCAGGGTTGTTCAGAATATTCACCCTGAGTAAATGGAGTACAGGCCACACATTTGGCTTCTGTGTGTGGTTCCCACAGTGCAGAAGGTGAGTTTATGGGTATGTGTATGTCCAGTCGTGAGCATCCTATTAGCAATTATGCAAACCACACTCTGCCTAAATATTCCAGATAAGGTCTGTCCTCAGACCGAAGTGCTCAGAGCAAGTGCTGCATCCTTGAGGACCAAATGTAGGTTGATGGTAGGTGGGGCTCAGAGTCTAAAGCCCACAAAAGCCACGCTACACACCCTGGTTTCAGGGACCTTTTCCCACACCACAGCCCCTCTATCAGCAAAGAATTATTACTCCATAAACCCTTGAATGGCTTAAAAGAACCCCAATGCCATAGGAAATGACAACCAGGGCCTGGAGTTTAATGTTTTGGTTTTGTTCTCTCTCTCTCTCTCTCTCTCTCTCTCTCTCTCTCTCTCTCTCTCTCTCTCTCTCTCTCTGTTGTTGAGACAGGATTGCAGGTAGCCCAGGCTAGCCTGGAAATCATTACATAGCTGGGGATGACCTTGAACTCCCCATCTTTTGCCTTTACATCTCAGATGCTGGCATTACAGGCACGTGCCAGCATGCTTAGTTTGGGAATTAAGCACCTTACTACTGGTTCATTTAAAATAAGCAGAAGTCCCAATGACTGGGACTCACAGGATATGACCTTCCACTGTCAATGTCCTAGTGAGGTAAGGGTTGACGAGAATGTTTCTGTTCTGGTTTGGAATCTCCTCTTTTTTTCTCCTTAGCCTCTGGAGCATGACTTGGTATGTAATGGGTAATAGAATATTGTTAGGTGAGCTAATAGGTGAGTGCTACAGATGGCCAGTTACCCTGTCTCCACCAGGACACTTGCTCACTGTGTCCAATGAAAGAAACAGTCACAAGCCACTCATAGCAATGAAGGAGACATCCTATGTCTCTCTACCAGTTTCAGCCCCAGTGTACACCTGTCTGCCCTACTGACAGAGATTCTGGAATCCCAGCTCTAGGCATTGAGGTTAAGAGACAGGTGGGATGAAACCAAGTTCCCACCCTTTCTCCTCCTGACAATGAATATGCTAATGTATTCAGCTGAGATGGATGGGAGTAGGGGAGCTGGCATGGAAAAGAAGAGCCTAGCATGGTCACAAAAAGAAAGGGCGATAGATGATAAAACTGTAGGAACAACAACAGCAAAAGGCTTGGAGAGTCAAAGCTCATAAAACATGCCCTACTGGTCATCAAATGTGCTGTGTGGGACCATCCTTTTGACATGAGTGGGACGAAAGAGTAGCTGTGGCTCTGGAGCAGTAAGACCTCCTTTTTAATTACCACTTTTGTTTTCAAGCACAGGGGATCTGGACACCCTTCTCCCCTAGCCAGATTCACTCCTGAGCTTTTAGTGGGGGCAATGCTGTTGTAATTTCTCTGTTCAAATGAAATCTATAGAAAGCCACAGAGAGATGTGGACCTGAAGCTCAACGGCTCCTGGGAGGCAGCTGGCTTGTAACATGATCAGGGGCCTTCTAACTTCTTTGTGCACTGTGCTCTGGCCCTAAGCACGGGTTATTGGATGTCTCCTGGCAGGTGCTGTGGGATTAAGGAGGTAGCTGGTCAGAGGCAAACTTTGAATTAGGGTAGTTTAGTAAAAAAGTAGGTGACTAAAGTAAATATGATCTGTAGCTTAATTTCCTCATAGCTAACGTGTGCTTCAAATTTAATAGCAAGGTTTGAAAAATTGGTTGGCATGTCTCTCTGTCATTTGTCTATATCTCTGTACTCTACTCCAGGAGGTACATTTTAACTCAGGGATGAAATCCGTCTTTACCAAGCCTAGCAATCTAAAGTACCAAATGCATAATTTTCCCTTCTTTGTGGGGTAGTGAAAGGTATGTGGAGTTTTTATTTTTAAATCACTGGGTTTTTGTTTTATTTTTTCTTTCTTTCTGGGCTAGGGATGGAAACTGGAGCCCTTGTCCATGCTCAGTAAATACATTTGAGCTACACTCACAACACTCCTTTAACTTTTTTTTTTAAAAAAAAAAAAAAAAACTTGAGACAATATGCCACTCACTCATTTCCAAAGGTTGGTTTTGAATTTACTCTCTAACCCAGGCAGGCTTTGAACTCCTGATCTGCCTGCCCTGATCTCCAAATGGCTGTGGTGACAGGATTTCTTAACCGAGCAAAGTTTTTGAAGTCACTTTTAAAGAATATTGCAAAGTCTGTAATTTTCACTCATACAATTCTGGGCCATGATAAATGAGAGATTATTTATGCGATGATTTTCACACATTCTTAAAGATGCCTCAGGCTTCTGAGCCACCTCAGAAAGGCTGGGAATGGAGCTCTCTTGGTATCGTGCTTGAGCCCAAGTACCATATAAATTAGACGTGGTAGAGTAGGCCTCTAATGCCAGAATTTAGAAAGTACAAATTATCCTGGGCTGCATAGTGTGTTTGAGGTCAGCCTGGTCTACATGAGACCTTGTCTAAAACAAAAAAGCAAAACCCCCAAACATGCCAAGTTTGACTTGGATGTCCCATGTCTATTTTAGTGTCAATTCTCTCAACACATCTAGCCATCAAGTTAGCAAGAACCGATGGCTTATGTATCTCGTGCATAGGATGGCACCTACCATATCTATAGCTACTACTCTCCCACCGACATTACCCAAGAGAAGCAGCCCACGAGGAGAACTTGGGAAGGGGGTGCTACACACTAGCTGATCAACAGAGACAGAAGAAAGGCCTGATGTGGTGACTTCTTGTATGGAGAAATGGTAAGATGCCAAATTTGAGGTTTCAAGGCCCAACTTCAACTTTGTGTGTGACTTTGGGCAATCAGAGTCACAGAGTTTTGTCTGGGCCAGAGGAGCAAAGACAGCATGACGAAGTGTTCGTTTGTTTGTTAGCTTTCCTCTCTCCTCCCTCCCCTTCTCTCTTTTCCTGTGTGAGCTCTTGCTTGTTTATATGTGAACACATGTAGAAGCCAGAGGTCAACTGGCTATTGTTTTTCAGGAGACATCCATGTCTCTCTTTTTCTTTTCAGTGAGCCAGGGAAGCTGATCTCACTGAACGGGCTGTGCTGACTTACCTAGTGAGTTCCCAGGAATTCCCTGTCTCCTTCTTCCTAACAGCTTGGTTATCAGCAGGCCTCACATACCTGGCTCTTTGACATAGGGTTTGAAAGAGGTGTTTTTATATTTCTAGTGCAGAAACTTTACCAAATGAGTTGTCTCACCCACCTTGAGATACTCAAAGGTTAGACAGGAAAGCCGGTAGAAAACATGTCAGTGATGATTTTTATATCTGCGATCCAGTTTGGTAGTTGGAGACTCTCTGGGCTTCTCCTGCCCCTCTCTATGGAGATGAGATCTGTTCTTCCCTCTTCTCTAACCTGTGCATTCCTGTGGCCTCTGACTTTCCATCACTGTGGCTTCCTCCTGTATCTCTTTCTTTTAGCTGTATGACATGCAATGCTCCAGTGAGAGCTGGACATAGCAACCTTGCATCTTTACACATCCTCAGAGATGTCTGAGAGGAAGACGTTCTGGGGTACGGCTCACATGGCTTCGGTCCTGGGCTGAGGCCCAGGGGAGGAGTGTCACTGAGCTCTTGACAAGTTTAGAAAAGGAGAGAAAACAGCTTCCAGAGTGAGAAGTGCTGAGACTCTGAGCCCTCAAGGACAGGGGTGGGACTGAGACCATGACACCTTCCCACCCAGACCCACAGATGTGGGTGACACTTCACAGCTGGCTCTGCAGGGTAGAAAGCCTAGAGGTGAGCTCTTAGCAAACTCCAGCCATCTCTTTGGACTGTCACAGTTGGATGTGCACAGCCCACAGAGAGTAGAGAGACAGCAGTAATCCCAGAGCATGGAGAGCTGGGGGACAGTCAAACGTCACTAGGCAGAGAGGAAATTTGAGCATGTCATTGTTTCTAAAATTTCAGTTTTGCAAGATGTGTGCTTAAAGACCAGCTTGCAAAATTCCTGGAAATCAGCCACCAGCACTCATGAGAGCAGGTGGGCAAGGACCACTGGAAGCCATGTCCTGGCTTCAGAGGACGAGGCAGATTTTCATGGCACGGGGAGTGACTGGCAATCCCCCTCCTACACAGAGGCCATGGACCCACGAAGCCAGTGGCAGCCCCAGCCGTGCAGCCTGTGCAGCCTGTAGCCTGTGCAGCCTGTGCAGCCTGTGCAGCCTGTGCAGCCTGTGCCTTGTTTCTGTCCTTGGGGCAGCTTCCCATCTGCACACTGCTTCTGGAAGCAACTCCAAGAGCAGTGTGACGAGACTGAGAGGACCGGGAACCAGTGTGAGTCACGGGGAGGGCTGCTGGTGTGGAGGATACAGTGAGACTGATGATGGCATCTGTAGGCACCAGAGATTTTAGGGTGTCATGTAGCCCAGGCTATCCTAGAACTTGGTATGTAGGTAGCCCATGATGACCCTGAATTTCAGATATGCCTGCCTCCACCTTCTGTGTATTGAGTTACAGGTGTGTGTTGGCATACTCTGTTTATGAGGTACTAGGGCTGGAACCCAGGGCTCCATGCACACCAGGCAAGCACTCTATCAGATAAGCGGCATCTCCACCCCCAGATTACTTTCCTAAACAACAACAACAAAACACATTAATTTAAAAATATTTTATAAAAATGCTTGCATGCATATGAATTTACTATATATTTAGATTTTATTATACTCACATGGTTTACACATTATATAGCCTTTTTTACTATATACTACATTTGCATATATATATATATATATATATATATATATATATATATATATATGCAAACAAATTTAGCTTGGGATGGTGTCATAGCAGAACATTGCATTTCCCAGAACTCCTTACCACCAAGTATTTCTGAGTTTTTTGTTTTAGGTTTGTTTTAGGTCAATGAATTGTGAACAGATTCTGTTCTTACAGCAAACAACATACGTTCCCTTCAATATTCCCTCCTTTTGCCTGAGAGGGTAGAGATAAGAACCAGATTTGACAGAAGGCAGGCTGTCAACATAGAAGAAACCTGCTTCTTTGTTACAGTGAAGCTGCCATGCCATGTCTACAAGAGAGAGAAAATGCCTCACAACTCTGTCTTGCTTAGGCCCTAAAAATTTGTCTACCTACTAGTAAAAACCAGTGCATCTATAACAAAAGTAGATTTCTGGGCATTCTTCAAAAGTCTTCATGGGATTTTAATCCACTTTCTGCATCTTCATCCCTTTAACTTCTCAAGCAGTGGGTTTTAGTTAAGGTCCTGTCATGAAAACAAGGCATTTTAGCAATTCCCTGCTCTTCTGTGGTCTTTCTTCCTGTGATTCCAGTTAACTAACTACAATCTGAGAACAGTAAATGGAAAATCCCTGAAATAAACATCGATTCTAAATGGCCTGATAAAAACGTTACGGCACACCATCCACACGGGAACCATCAATTGTCTCTGTTCAGAGTATCCACACCTCGGATGCCACTCTCTCATCAGTGCCTTGGTGTCTGTCTCAGTCATCAGATAAACTCTGGCCACCTCAGTGCTTATGTTGAAGTAAGCCTTATTTTACTCAGTGTTGGCCCTGAAGCACGAGGATGGGGATAAATCACAGGGGAGCCAGAAGGAGCTACCTCTTGAAGAATAGCTGACTGATCTCTACTCAAGGAGAAAGAAATGTATGCCGAGCTTGCTAACATCTTTAATAGGGCCCAACCTGCCTGCGAGACTGTGAAGAAAGGAAAAGAAATCTGTGCCAGGCCTCCTACGACTCCCCAGACTACTACAGTTAGGGCTCGGTGAGTGGCAAGTGAGGGAGACGAGGCAGACAGTGAGAGGCTGATATTCTCTAGGTCTTTGAAAGCATCTCCTGGTGGAGAATGATGGCTGATCCTCCTTACTGCTCCACCACTCTGGCTGTGTTCTTTTCCCAGTTTGCTAGGAAAGACTCAGAGCGACGCTAACCTTTTGAACACACACGTACTCTATAGCAGGCTGATGGCTAATAACACCACATTCTCCTCCCATGAGGCAGAAGCCCCCACACCTACTAGGAATTATAGCATGGTTTGTGTTCTCTTCAATGTTCACCAAGGCTGGAGGGTAAGTCAGGGGATTGTATTTTAGAAACAGCCCAAAGCTACTGAAGACAAGTACCCATGAAGGTCTAGCTGTATTCATCCTGATTAAAAAAAAATGATGTGGAACCTAAAAGGAAGAAGAATTATCTCTCCTTTAACCCATTCAATGACTCAAAAAGTCACCTCAAAGGGGCAGATGCCAAATGCTTTATTTAAAATAAGAATGACACACTTGGGATGGTGTTTTGTCTGCCGCAGACTACTTTGGATGATACAGTTAGACCTGTGGAAACTCTCAACTTACCCACAGCCATTTGTTTATGATAACACTTCAGTAGGAAGGAAGCTACCTGAGCACAGTAATGCATCAGTTTGGACCATTCCCTAGCAACCCCTCCCAGCACACACATCCTTAACAACTGTGCTCCACGTAGCCTGAAGCATCCAAACCTCTTCCAGGGCTTCCCACATCTCACACCCATCTCAGGAGACAGCTGGGTTTCCCCAGTGGATTCCATCTCACTGGTCAACAGAGCTGAGACTTGCTTTCTCCCCACCACTAAGGTGTGGGCACTCTTTGGACTGAATCCTTACTCTTTCATGATTATCAAGTTAAGCTAGTTATCATTACTGTCTGGAGCAGTGGACTCTGGAGATGTTTGGGTATCTGTGCTGGGCACAGGCATCTCAGAGGATGCAGATGAAAAAAAACACTCCAGAGCAAGGCCATGGGGAGAAGGATGGAGGGATGGTGTCCAGGGACAGACAGGAGCTCAGAGAAGAGCCATGCCGGGTGAGTATCCACTCAAAGGACTTGCTCAAGGGGATTGTTGTCCACATTAAAGAGGTTCCTGGAGGAGGAGATGGGAGAACCACAGGGTTCTCTGGAAATCCTCTAGAACAGTCTAGATTCCTCCTACCAGCCAGGATTTATTTATTTTTATTTTATTGTGTGAGTGAATGTGAACCACATGCCTGTAGTGCTTGAAGATACTGGTAGAGGGTGTTGGGTCCCCTGAAGTGAATTTCAGGCAGTTGTGAGCAGCTGTGTGAGCGCTGGGAACTGGACACATGTTCTCTATAAGAGTAGCAAAGGCTCTTAACCACTGAGCCATCTCTCCAACCCCCAAATTAGATTTTGTCTTTGTTATTAATCTTTTAGTTAGCATACAAAATACCAGGTTTCACTATGATATTTTCACATATATAAACCATAAAGGCCATATACATACATGTATATCTATCTGTCTATCTATCTATCTATCTATCTATCTATCTATCTCTACATTTTGTTCTTATTTGTCTTCCATCATCCTCCAAATCATTTTACCTGACTGCCCTCCCCCGTGGTCCCCCTTTAGCTATTGGGACATGGATGTAACCTCATATTTACCCGGTTTTATATTCATCAGGTACACACAAAGGATAATGAAGAGTATGGGTGGATTTTTCCCTGTGTTCTTGAAAACAGCAAAAGTTGCATGCAGCTATACAGAGGGTCTTCAGGGGTCTGTGATGAAGGGGATCCCATCATGCAGTTGCATGGTGTCCCCTTGGGGGGGTGAAGTGGGGAGAGGGACTTGCCATCAGTCCCTTAGGAGCCACTTGCAGTGATATAAGAGGTCTTTAATAGTGTGTGTGTGTGTGTGTGTGTGTGTGTGTGTGTGTGTGTCTGTCTGTCTGTCTGTCTGTCTGTCTGTCCATCCGTCCATCCACTTTGTAGCCCAGGATGGCCTCAGAGTCTTGGCAATCTTCCTTCCTCAGCTCCCTGGAGTCTGGGATTATATGTTTGGACCACCACACCTGGCTGTATCTGTTTTCAATGCCTAGAGAAGCAGATCCTACTGAGGGAAGAACACAGTTTTCAGGTTGATTCTCAATTACACCCTTTGCCTCAGAGGGTCAAGCAGTTTGGTTTCCAGTGAATTTGTGGTTGTAGTTGCGGTTACCCACTGACATCTCATCTGCCTAGCTTGTCTGATAACAGACAAATGGGGGAAAGCTTTTAATAACTCTACCGCCCCCCCAAAAGTGGGCAAATGGGCACCCAGTTATTCCTAGAAAGGAACCAGGGCACCTTACTCCAAGAAGGGAAACAATCTCCATGCTGGATCTGGTCTCTCCTTCTCTTTTGGGCCTGGTGTTTCAGCTCTCCATCTGTCTGTCTGTCTCTGTCTGTCTGCCTGCATGTCTGCCTGCCTGTGACTCTCTGTCTCTGTCTGTCTCTTTTCTTTATTAGAACCAGGTCACAGTAGCCCATGATGTAGAAAGACAAGCAATTCTAGCTCCTAAATGAGTCATTTAAGTGAGCTTAGTTCAAGACCAACATCTGCAAGCCTTGGCCCCCCGGAGTGAGCAGAAAGTCACGGGGGGTCTGGGTTCCTTGCTACCCTCTAGTTGTTCTGCTGCACACAGGGGTCTTTTAAGGAAAGTGAGGGTCCTAATGGCTGAAGGGGGTGCCTACATGGTGCGATGGCGGGGACAGGAAGGGAGGCGGTGGCGCGGGCCTGCGCGGGGCCGCTGCAGCTCGGAACTGCTGCAAAAGCAAGCTGCCCGCGTTATCAGCGGCGCGCAGGCCTGCGGTTTTCTCGCTCTTGCAACCCAGCTTCAACTGCCGGTTTATTTTTCGACAAACAGGATGCCTCCATCTGAGGCTGTCAGCATCCCAGGCTCTTTGAGAAGAAAAGAGGTAGTGAGGGCCCCACCCTAGAGCCCAGTCGGGAGGGGCAGGAGGTCTTGTTTCTAGATGCTTCCCAGAGAAGTGAGAACCCAGCAGGTGCAGCTGCTGGGCGCCAGGAGAGTGTCAGGAAGGGCGGGGGTGAAACTTACACCTCCCACCCCCACCCGAGCTCAAACGGACTTCTTGGGCTCCACCTCTGCATGGGTCCCAAGGCTAAGATGTTCCCCCTGCAATGGGAAAGTCAGCTTGGGCTTGGAGAAGCGAGAAGCTTGCCTTTCAATTTCAGTGGGTGTGCAGAACCCAAAAGCTAACCTGCTGTTCCAAAGGCCAGCCAGGGAGACAGCCTGCCTTAAAATGATAATGGATGTGCAAATACGGAATGGGTGGGAGTGGGGGCGGTGGTTTTACTCCCTGGTTTTATGGGAGCTACTTTGTTAATGGAAAAAGAAATTCCTTTATGGTCTAGAAGGAATGGGAGTTTGAAACGGGGAAGGGATTTGGAAATCCCAGCTAGAGAGATGACTCAGCTGGGAAGACTGCTTCTGGCTCTTCAGGACGACCAAAGTCCTTTTCCCAGTATCCACCTCAGGTGGCAAAGGCGTCCTGTCTGTAACTCCAGCTCCAGAGCAACCAAATGCTTCTGGCCTCTGAGGGTATCTGCAGTCACATTCGGGCACCCGCACATTCACAGAAACACACACACACCAGAAATAGTGAAAATAAAATCTTTTTAAAAATCCCAGCTGGGAACACCTTCAGGCACTGGGGTTTCAGCCAAGAGATAGCAGATATAACCAAAATACTCTAAAAGACACCCAATGAAGCCGGAGCCCTGGCTGTTCCTGAATGATTGTCATCTTGCATTTGGACCTTCACAGACACATTTTTCAGAAACACTCATCATATTAAATGGCACAGAATTTAGAGTCCGAATTTCAGATCCCAAGACTTAACTTGTTCTCAAACTAAGTCTGGGATTTTGCATGAAATTAAAATGTATATATTTGAGTTTTGTGTGATTAGCAGTGTTCTGTGAGAACCGAGAAAGCAGGCTAAGAAATCCACCGTGTGTGAAATTCTCACCAGGTAGAAGGTACAAAACCCACCAAAAGCTCCATGGAGAAATTAGGCTCTGCTACATTTTCCTCGGGCCTGAAATTGCATCAATATTCAATTTTGACTTCATCAAAACCAGTCAAGGCTTCCTGTTACAGACCATCGCTCAACGACGTTGGAGGCTGCAGGGCTGTTAAGATGTTTCGGCTCCCCTCTGACTTGGGGTTTCTCAGTTGGCGTTTGGAAATCTGGGAATGTGCTGTAAGGGGTTCTTGTATACTGCCAAGCTCAGGACTCCCAGGTCTACAGAGTTCAAGTCTATAATCTTACTGGGACCTTCTGAGTACTAGACCGATTGTCCCTGGCCTGGTCTGATGCCACTTGGATTGGTGAGTTCAATTTTTGTCCACAGTGTCTTGGGCATGGGCTTTGCCTCCCTAACTAGGTGGCAAGTTCTGGGAGGCAGTGGCAGTCACGCTAGTGTTGGCATTCTAGGTTGCTTTGTAGCAGAGTCACACACATGGGCCGCCCAGCAGAACTAGGGATGCTCCTGACACTAAGGGAGCTAGCAGCCACACTGAGGTGGCTTTGGGATCGGAAGAAGCTGGAAGCAAACCAGGGTAGTGGGTGGGGAGAGTTTAATGGGAACTCGGTTATGATTATGATCAATGGTGCTTATGTATGAAAAGTGTGGTGAGGCGTGGGAAGGAGAGTGTGGACCCTCTACAGCTGTCTGCTGTGCCGAGTGCAGAGCGATGGTTAGTACTTTACATCGTATTTTAGCTTCAACTGGCCACCTCCATAGACCACACAATGGGCATTTCCATTACACTCTCACCCTCCAACGGCAGATGTCCTGGGTGATCACTGACTCTTCCTTTTTTGCTCTAGCTGGCCTCCCAGTTTTGCTGCCTGGTTGATGGTGAGCTCAAACCCTCAGCTCCAAGCTCAAGTTGGAGGACCTTTTAGTCCGTTACACATAGCCAGGCAAATTAAAGGCATGCTTGCATATTACTGAATTGCGTTAAAGTACTTCAAGAAAAGCAGCAGATAAACCTTATTTTGTCCCAACATGCCTAGCATTATTGGTTGTGTGATCTTGGGTTTCGTTCTTAACCTTCAGTGGTCTAGGTTTGCCATCTGAATGCTGAGGCAAAGTGTGTTCACTTCTAAGTAACTGTGACCGCATTGGCTCATGAGGCTCTGCGTGGATGCATGAAAGATATTTGGTGAGCTTTGGAGAAAGCCAGGTGGGGCTAGCCCAGGGTGCCCAGCCTCTCCATGCTGTTTACTTCCTGAAAAAAGAAAAAAAACTTCCAGCTGTCCCTGGCCCTTCCTTCCCTTGGGTTCCTTCACTAGCTCATCCACACGCCTACTGCCATTTAGTCATTAGTTTCTCTCTGAAGGGAATCTTTTGGCTTCAGTAGGAATCCCTTCCTTTTGGAATGCAAGAATATTCCCGTTTGTCATCTGCTCATTCTCTATAACAGCCCCTCTGAGTTCTGGACTCTGCAGGTCGGACTCCTCCCTGGCCTTATCTTCTCCCTCTAGCCTTCGATCCCTCTTTATGCAGGGATCTGTCTTCTGGTTTCTCTGGTCCTGAAGTCCCTATGGGAGCCTAAATACCTTGTGCTTAGGGTGGCAGCTCTCTTCTCTGTAACACAGGGAGTAGGATCCCTGTAACAGTGCTGAGCTCTGCCTTCCACAGATAACGGGTCACTGAAGGCCTGGGCAGGTCAATCCTCCTCATGTCTAAGACCTTTGAAGCTCTTTGTGCTTTTATGGGGAGCTGGGCTGTGCTCTGAAGATGTGCCCAGTTGCTTCTCCAGTTTTGGTGGTGGGCTCTGTGTGTGTGTGTGTGTGTGTGTGTGTGTGATGGAGGAACTTTCTAGGAAATAAAATAAGAAGAGTGTAAAGGATAAGAACTTTCTCTTGTGGTGCTCTTGATAGTGTGAGGTAAGATTTCTCTAGTTTGTCTTCATTTGGGCCTGAACATTCCTTGTTTGGGGCTGTCCCATGAACTGCTGTGTGTGTGGACTCCACCTACTCACTGAGTTGCTAATACTGTCCCTCTCCTCTCCCTCACCTGAGTTGTGGCCACTACAGACAATGCCAGACGTTCATGAGTCACTTCTCTGTCCCCACATGGCTTTTTTTCCCTTTGGTAAAAACCACTGGTGTATAGCATTCTCCTGGCATAGAAGAAAAATGATAAGGAAGTTCACTCTGGAAAGCTGTCTAAATATGACCAGAAGAAGTCAGAGACTGAATGACCAGACCTGCTAGAAAGGCCAAATCTTAAGAAAAAAAAAACAACTATAAAGAGATTGGTCAGTGTCAAATGAACTACAGGCACAAACAACCTGAAACTAAAGGAAAAAACGAAGGATTCTTGACATTGGTCGGACAAAGATGTTTCATATAAGACCCTAAAGGCATGGGTAACCAAAGAAAAAAATAGACAGATGGGATTATATTAGACTGAAAACTCCTTCCAGGGAGCATCCTGGTGAAGCAGAGGACACATTGAATTCATGTCTGTTAAGGGTTTCATATCAAGTACATACAAGGAACCCAACAATGCAACAGCAAGGCAAGAAATAACCAGATTAAAACATGAGCAAAGGACTTGGAAAAGTATTTCCCAGAAGGCATAGGAATAACCAAGTATTTAAATTTGATCAACAACTCTAAAAACCAGGAAAATGAAGACTAAAACCTCCATGAAACGTCACCTCAGACCCTTAGGACAGACAATATTAAACAGCCCAGTGACCCCAGAGCTGGTGAGAGTGAAGGAAAAATGGACCCACTGTCTGCTGCTAGTGCGAAGACAAATTAGTATAGACACTATGGAATAGAGTATGGAAGTCTCTTAGCAATCCAAAATCTAACTACTATATAGCCTCATCTGATGGTTAATATTGTCAACTTGACAAGCTCTAGAGTCACCTAGGAATAATGGCATGTCTGTCAAGGAGTTTCCACATTGGCACATTGGGTTAAACGAGGTAAGAAGTCCTAACTTGAATATGGGCAGCGATCATCCCAAGGGCTAGGGTTCTTAACTGAACAAAAATGAGTTGAAGCTGAGCAACAGCTTTCATCTTTCCTTGTTCCCGCCTGTATGCAGTGAGGTGAGCTACCTCCAGTTCTGGGCACCAGCCTCCACCATTCCTGCTTCCTGACTGGATGCAGTGAGGTGAGCTACCTCAAGCTCTGGGCACCAGCTTTCTGCTCATTGATGGACTTCACTCTCAAACTGTGAGCTAAGTAGACCCTCCCTCCCTTTGTCTTATGGGTTACTTCATCACAGAAATTATAAAAGTAACCAATATACCCAGGGCACACCTGTGTGTGCACATGGGGGCACACACACACACACACACACACACACACACACACACACACACACACACACCAAAGCAAACAGAATCACCACAAGTTCTTTGCCCTTCTCTATTCATGAACCCAATATTCAAAAGAGTTAAGAGAAGCATTCTACCTGTGATACGTCAATGAACCAATGAGTAAAGGAAGCATGGCATATGATTTGTACAATGGGATATTATGAAGTCATGAAAATGAAGAAATAGTGTCACATGTAAAGACCTAGAGGAAGGAATGCTTCATGAGACAAGCCAGGCAAAGAAAGACAAATATGCACGTTTTCAGTTACATATATTCAAATTTTAAAAGTTGAGTATAAAAGAGCTTTAGTCAATTTCCTAGTGGCAAACGCTGGACAGACAGAAACAACTTAAGGAAGGAAGGACTTATTTAGCTCGCAGTTGGTGGGTGTAGTCCATCATGGCCAGGAGGACTTGGCAGCAGGGGCCTGAAGCAGCTGTTCACATTGTGTCCCCAGCCAGGAAGCAGAGAGAGATGGATCCTGGTTCTCAGCTTACTTTCTCCTTTTTATTAAGTCAGGGACCCCAGATCATTTGATCTGTAGCTCCTGGCCGCGTCCAGAGTGGGCCCTCCCTCTTTAACTTAATATTTCTGGAAACATCGTCATAGACCCACCCAGAGGTGCATTTCTGTGGTGGTTCTATTTCCTCAGGCTGACTATGGAGACGAGCCATCAGGGACACAGACATTGATTTTTCATATAGATCTAATTTGGCATACAGGCCAATTAATCCAGGAACAGAAAAAGGCCTGGAGTGGCTGTGCTCGCCCAGAATGCTGTGACCGGACATTTTAGTCTGACGCTCTCTTCTAGACAGAAGCTGAGTAGCACTATGCTACCTGTGCCTCCATTCCATCTCCTCCGTGTATTTCCTTTTCGTGGATTGCAGGAGTTAAGAGCAGAGCAGAGTTAAGAGGCAGGTGGAGGCCTATGCCAGTGGTGAGCTTCCTCCTGCTATTAAAGTGTGAGCCTGTGGACACATGCGTGCATATGTGTGCCCACACTCATTGTGACCTCCTTGTCTGTTCAGAGTCAAGCCTGTCATTACATAGAGGTGGCTGGCATGTCATCTCTGTCCTGCTTCTCAGTTCAGAGATGGCCATTACGGGCTATTGGATGACTCCCCAGGCAGGTGCCAAGTCTTTGTTGAAGGTAACAGCAGATGATGCCATGAAGAAAGAGGGAAGACAGAGGAGGAGGAAGGGGAGGTAGGCTGGCTTGGCTGTGACGTGTACACAGACATCCAGAAGGAGAATGAAGAAGCCTAGCAGGGATGTAAAGTGCCATCTCTAAGCCCTGGAGTTTTAATTTCCCTGCCCCTCTATGCTCTGAGCAGGCAAAGCAGCTCCTTGGCCTTCTCCAGTGAGCTTTATTATTTTATTACTGTTTTTTATTATGGGAGAATAATTAGCTCGAGCACCTTTTAATTTCTTCCCATCAAGATGTTTGCACAGCAACAATTAGAAGCTGGCAGTGCCTTGCATCTACACAGGGAGTCTCTCCAGAGCCAGCAGGAGCCTGCATGGGGATTTAACACTACTGTATCCTCCCTTGGGGCCAGCATAGAGAGTAAGGGAATCGGAGTGAGTGCGGTAATCCCTGGCAGGAAAACCAGGTGATAAGTGCCTTCAATACAAACACAGGTTAGAGGAAGAAAGCGGACAAAAACCACATACCCAATGAGTTTAATTGAAAAAGGCTCCACAGTGAACCCGGAGGATGGGCAACATGGACTTTGAGGATGATCAATGCTTCTAGAGAAAGACCTACTATGTTCAAAGACCCTCCCTCAGCTGTTATGTGACTGACAGGTAATGATAGGGAGGTCCTGTTCACGGGGCCACTTCTTGCTGAGTCAGCTGCTTCTGGCTACAGAATTTCAACCACAGAAACAATGATACTGAAGTGTTTGGTACAAACCATGGTCAAAGGCAGAGGTCACAGTCAGGGTAATGGGGTTAGTGTGCTGGCTCCCAGAGGCTCCCAGCCTTCTGAAGGATGGACTACGTGGTGGGTCCTATGGACTGCTCACTATCAGGCTCTCAGAGCCTGAGTTTGGGAAAAGAATCTCAGGAACAAAGCTAAAGTTATGCTCTATGTCAAGGTCATGCAAGTTCAGGGTCAGACATGGGCGACTTTGACAAACACCTCTTTAAGATTTTCATGCTATGTACCCAGGAAATTACAGAACACAAAAGACACAGGAAATAAACACAGAAGCATCCACCTTAGACATCTTCTTGGTCACAAAGATGCCCAGAATGTCACCTCCTTCTATACTAGAGGTATCTCAAGACTGATGAATGAAAGCCACAAACTGCTGTGGAAGACGGAAGAGTCGCCTATCCCCAGCAGGCTAAGATGGCCATGATGGGCATTCAGGCTTGGGTACTGCTGGTTTGGAGAAGCATCTTCAGGTCTTCCTCACAGGACAGCTGTGATGGGGAAGGGCCCGAAAACAAAGACAGTAAGAAAGGAAGCCATGGACACCCGTGGTGAGAACGTAAGACCACTAACAGGTTTCTCATGTAGCCCAGGCTGGCCTTGAGCTTCTGATCCTCCTGCCTCTGCCTCCTAAGTCCCAGCACTGTGGGCCTACACTACCATACCCGGTTTATACAGTGCCGGGACTCAAATCCAGGTCTTCGTGCATGCTAGGCAAGTACCTTATCAACTAGTCACATCCTCAGCCCCACAGAGGCAGTCTTAAACCCCCATGTACCCTCTACAGTCCGACGCCGAACTCTTCGGTTTGGACTTGGTCGACCTGTCCCTGAAGCCTGACCCCAGGTGACTTCTCTTGCTTCTGTAGGCTAGGCTTCCCTCAGTAGAGAAAGGTTATCATCAGAACACAATTCATGGGTCATGCGAGGGTTCAATGCTACAGGTGTATTTTCTTCAGGGTCGAAAGGTGTTCTTGCCTCCCGCTCAGAATGGGCTTAAGAAACGCTTGTGGCCCTCTGCTCAATTGAAATGGTAGTAAGTTCAACGCTCTTTAAGGGGCACTGAGTTCACCACAGGTTGAGAGCAAGCTGTTTTCTCCTTCACAGGTGCCTGGTTCCAGGAAACACCACAAAGCCACCTTCTGAAGCTAACAGAGGCGGCTCCCCAGCTTCCCATCCATGGCAGTTCCCACAACTGCCTGTTACTCCGTGACTTTTCTGTGTCTCCCACCCCATATCTTTCATCTTCAGCCTTTTGAAAGTGTACAAAGGTTGGGCCGTCTCCTTACTTTACAAGTGGGACTCCAAGAGGTTAAAACATGGCCCTAGTTGACTCTGGTGGCAAATTATGGCGATGGTAGGAACCAATGGTGGGATGCAAAGCCTTCCCCCAGGCATGTGTCTTCCCAAGTCTGTCTCCACTGTAGCCTCTCTTTGATGACCCATTGAAGATGGTCTAGTGATCCAGAAAACTCGAATCCTCTTGGATTCCTTCTAGAATGATTGGAGTGGTATTCTGGAGGAAGAAACGGAGGTCCAGGAGGAGAGGCAGGGTCTGGTGAAGATTCTCTGATTCAAAACGGGAAGCCCATGGGATAGGCTCATATTTGAAGCTTTTCAATTTTGGGGTGTGTGTGTTTTATAATACACATTTCTACAGCTGTCTCAACAGTGGCTCGTGCATATCATTTAGAAATAACTATGCAAAGATTGTGGGCTTGTTTAACAGCTCGCCATGACTGGCAGTGAGAACCTAAGGTGGCTGATACTCCTGCTGCCTATAGAGAAAGCTTTGTCCAAGTCACTGTGTGTCCTGGGAGGTTTCATTGGTTCCCTGAGGCAGGCACATTTCGATTTCTGCCCCCATCCCATGTGTGTGTGGGGGGGGTGTATGAGGGAAGAGCTTCATTTCTCCCCAGAGAAGACAGTTCTGGCCTTGTGAATCAGGAACCCTGAGCTTCATTTAGAGTCAGACATGCTGCTGATACATCTATTCCTGGAAGAAACTGTAGTCTTGTTTTTCAAATTTTCTAAACATGGTCTCCTGATTTTCAACCCCCTCTTCAGATCTGGAGGCTATCAGCTTGGTGGCCCTATTCTCTGTAGCTATGAGGATGTTCAGAATTCTACTTCTTTAAACTTCGCCATAATCACAAACCAACCTGGCTAGCTGTGACACCGCCCAAGGAATGGGTTTGTATGTAGTGGGTGTTGGGTTTATGGGAGCTGGAGACTCCGCAGGACCCATGGAAGATGCCAGTGCGTCAGGGCCTTTACACACAATATATCATGCAGACAGGTGCTTGGCCTGCAAAGGGCCTGGGGTCTGACCAGGGCACAGGATTACTGGTGTCTGCTAACTCTTTAGACTCTTGAGTGGTATCAGGTACACTGGTGTAGTGCTCTGAGACAGAGGTTAACATTTAGCTGACTCAGAGGAGATCTCAGATAGGCCAATCTCTGCATTTCCTAAAACTCTAGCAAGGATCTGGGGAGACAGCTCAAAAAAAAAAAAAAAAAAGTGTTTGTCTTGCAAGCATAGGAACGTTGAGTTCAAGCCCCCGGGACCCATGTTTAAAGCTCCAGGTGCTGTAACCAGCACTTGTTGCTGGAGGCAGGCTCATTGACCGTCCAGCCTGGTCTACTCAGGAAGTTCCAGGCAGTTTGTCTGAGGGGGCACAGCTGAGTTTGTCCCCTGGACACTACATTCACAGGTCACACGTGTGCACACACACTGCCCTTGCACACACACGAACATGCATGTCTGTACTACACTCTGTATGATGAGACAAAATCTCACTAAGTTACCTTAGCTGGCCTTGAACCTGCCATCCTCCTGCCTCAGCCTCCCAAGTAGCTGAAAGAAGGGGCCTGAGACGCCAAGTGGGGCCTGACTTTCTTAGTTCTTCACCTCATACTCTTATATAACATTGCAGCATTTTCCAGATTTTTCTGTGGGATCTCATGAGACCTCCTTCTCATATTTTCAGAATACAATCTGCACTGCCATGACCATGATTTACTTGTAAGGACGGAGGGAAGCGCTGCTTCCTGGGGCAGCTTCCCAGCGAGTTTGGTTTATTGCACATGTCCTATCATTTTATTTTCCATCCAGAAAAGTCCCTTCCTAGGAGTCCCAGAGCACATATCCAATAGACATGATGTGAAGCCCGATGATGGCTGACAGAAAAGGGAAAACAGACACCTTGTACCATAGGAGAGCTGCTCATGCCTGTCTGCCTGTGCAGTTTCCAGGCTGACACACACAAAGCCTTGACTGAGAACCAACAAAACATGGCTTCACATTTGCACAAATCCATGTCAGTCTCAGGAGAGGCAGAGCACTCAGCAACACAAGGAGGAAATGATGGTTTCTATTGGGGTAGGGGTGGTGGAAACGGGAGGGGGTGCTAACTACAGAGCCAATAGTCCTCAAGATAAGCGTCTGTCCTGCAACAGTGTGAAATGAAAGTGTATATTATATTATTTCCTTTCTCAAAGGAAACCAGAATACAAAGTCTCTTTCTCTTTTTTTCTTTAAATGTTGCATTGACTCCCAGGAGGGAGAGAGAGAGAGAGAGAGAGAGAGAGAGAGAGAGAGAGAGAGAGAGAGAGAGAGAGAGAGAGAGACTGGGAAGCTGCCAGGGCCAGTAATTACCATGCAAAAGCAACCTTCTCTTTGCAGTAATACAAGGTGTGAATGAGAACCTAGAATGAGGGCCACTTTCTGGTTATTATCTGTTATTTTTTTTTATTTCTATGAAAGAAGAGAACATCTTTAAGTAAATTTAAGGTAAGTCATTCAAAACTAAGTTTCACTTGATAAAGGGGTAGAAGGCTAGGGTAAGAATCAGCAGTGGAGCATGTGTGAGGCCCTGGGTTCCATCAGCAGTACCCCAGGGGAAAACGAAGAGAATAAAAGGGGGAAAGAAGAAAGGGAGGGAGGAAGAAAGGAGGAAGGAAGAAAAACATTATAGGAAATAATTCTATAAAAAGCAAAATAAATTTCTCTGAGACACAGTGTTAGCCCATGACCAGGGGTGGTGGCTCTGAAATGAGTTCATTTTGCTTTGGATCACTAACATATTGAAGGCTAAGTATGATTCTGAATTTTGACATCACAGATTGCTATGGCCTTGTTTCCCATTGAGTCAGCTCCTGCCCTACCCAAACCCAGCCCCTGCTGCTTTGTCTTAGGGAATCAAGTCTAAATGGCAACCTCAGCATCCACCTGCCACTTCTAAGGAGGACCAGGGAGGGACAGGGCTTCGGTGGGCACAGCCACTCCTCAGTATCCTAACAAGGGAGGGGTGCCAGGTGTCTCCACCCCCACAGAGGACAAAGTCTCTCTTACAATGGCATGATATTTGCATAGAACATAAGCACATCCTCCTAGATATGTGAAATTGCCCTTGGATGACTTTCATATCTAATACTATGTAAAGGATATGCAAATGAGGCTGTACCATATTGCTTAGGGAAAGCAGATAAGACAAATCAAGTCTGATATTCAGCTCAGATGCCATTTTTTTCCTCAATGTTTTCCCTTTCTGTTGTTGTTTGCATTTGTAGGTCGGGAACCCAGGGATCCCAGAAAGCCAATCACATTTGCAGAGTATGATCAGCCTAGACAACAAGGAGGCAAGACAGAACCTGGAAGGCACAGCCTGCCTAGGCTGCCCTGCCCTCACTCCCTCCCACACTGTCTCTCCCAGTTCTTGGCTCTGCACACAATCCTACCCTCCCTGGTGCTCTCCAGCCAGAGGCTTGCAATGAGCTGCGGGCCCCAATGATATGGAAGTGTCCCCTCCTCTGCTTAATGCTCATGTTGTCAGACTGCTTTCTAAATATTTATTCAAATTTATTTAAATTATTATTATTATTATTAAATATTTAAATTCACAGACCTCGGTGGCTCCCAACCCTGGGGCAGAGGCTTCTTCTTGCAGTGGAGAGCAGGTAATGCAGAGACTCAACTTCAAAAAAAGCTGACAGTAAGTGACAAATGAGAGTGCTCATCCCTAAGGGAAAGAAGAACAGTAATTCCCTAAGGGAAAGGAGAACAGGCCTGGCAGTGGCACACACCTTTAATCCCAACACTCAGGAGGCAGAGGCAGACGGAGCTCTGTGAGTTCAAGGTCAGTCTGGTCTATAAAGCAAGTTCCAGGACAGTGAGCGCTGCTACCCAGAGAAACCCTGTCTTCAAACAACTAAAAAACAAAACCAAACAACAAATAAGCAAACAAAAGAGCCAAAAGAGCTCTGGGTTCTGTTCCCAGCACTCACACAGTGAGTCACAAAAACCTGTAACTCCACCTTCGTGGGTTCCTGCACACACATACACTCATGAAGAATCAATCAGCCAATCAATGACTCAGTCAATGTAGAGGTGGGCATGAAGCTGGGAGGAGGTGTGTTCAGAGAAGATATGGGTGGGATTGGAAGGCGAAACGGGGAGTGGATTGATTATATTTCATTGTATATGCATATGAAATTCTCAAAAAATAAATAGAAATACATGTATTCAAAAGCATAAAAATTATAAAAAGAAGCTCTTCTTTCTGAATAAGAAGACAACCCCATGTGATGAAGAAGCCCGCCATCTCCTTCCTGCCTAGACAAGGTCGGCGTTCAGCTGTCTTGGCCCTGGCCCAGCATGGTGGGGCCCAAACCATGGTTGTCTTGTGTCCCCTCTACATCAGTTATGGATAGATACAGACGAGTCCTCATGTGCAGGAGCCACTGTGGTCAGATTTCCCTCTGTGTGCAGCTGACATGCTCACCGAGGCTCGCCAGCCAAAGTTTTGTCCTCTATAATAAAATGCTTCATTGCCATCACACTTGGGTACAGCGCCCCTCTTTTTGTCATTCCTCCTCTGGCACCATTCAGGGTTATCAGGGCAGCAAAGAGAAAGATGGAGACTGATGCAGGCAGAGAGGAGAAGGGATCAGAAAGCAAAGGGGGTACAAGAGTATGCTGCAGGGATGTTTGAACTTGTCTGTTTCACTAACGGGGAGATGTCTTAGAACCCCGTTTTATTGGTGATATCCCTGAGTTCCATTGTCACACTTCCTGATTTCAGCCATTGTCTCCAAAGAAAACACACACTTCCCCTTTCTTTTTCTTTCCTGAGACAGGGTCTCTGTATCCCAGGAGAGCCTCAGACTCTCTATGTGGATGGCTTGAATTCCTGCTTACAGCTTCCAAATCTTGGGATTACAGGTATGCACCCCTCCCCAGTTTCTGGTGCTAGCAATGGTGCCAATGGTTTGGTGCACAGGCGGGCGAGCACTCTCCAAACTGGATTACATCACTGGTCTGGAAGTTCTCCCTTCCTGCCTCTCAAAGGGTGTAGGGTTATACTTTTGCAGCGCTAAAAATGTAAAAAATGTAAAAAAAAAAAAAAGACATATCATCTTGTCTTGAGGCTGCTTATATTCAGAAGAAGGGTGGTGGTTGCTGGCTCGTAGGGGGAAAGGACAGTGGGGAAGATGTGGGGTGGATACGTTTGTATATCAGAGCAGCTTAGGTAGATTTCTCTAGAAAATGGAGGGACAAAACACAGAGGCGTCTGAAAATATTTTCCATGTATAAAATGGTACAAAACTTCTCATACCAAAGTAAACATTAAAACAACAACAACAACAACAAAAACTTCCTAGTGCTGCTGAGCTGTAATGGGTTTTACGGATTCTAAGGGGTGGAAGATTTCACACAGGAACCTGGCCATTGGGCAGCAAGCTCTCCTCGAACGTTACTAACTCCTTTTTGCAGAACTCAAAGTAGACACAGCGACATTATTGACTCATCTAGGTCATTGGGAAGTTACCTGAGAAACGCATGAGTTTCCTGTGTGGGCCTCCCTGCCTGGCCCCATCCAGACAAAAACCCAAAGTGCCTTTATCTCTGAGCTTTGACAAAGGACTTGTCAATGACAGGTGTCAGGAAGAAGAGAGAGTTGCTGGTCTTCAGAGGACTGGCATCTGGCTCAACAGGCAAAATGGCTTTCCTCGGAAGAACCCTCTAGACTCAAACACTGCACCAGGATTCTCAGAGAAGAGCCTCTGCCCTCCCGATGTGTCCTGACCTGAGGTTTAGTCTCCATCCTGGACACTGCCCTGGTGGAGCTCCACAGGGAGCTTTGTGCCTCCCCTTGAGCTCAATGAAAAGAGAGTAGTGTAGATGCTGCAGGCCACCAGAAGGGTTGATTAGCTCTCATTCCCCTGTCAGTCCCCTGTGTATCTCTGGGGTGTGTATCGGGTGTTCTGCAGCTCGACTTTGGTCCAGGCAGAGGACCACCCTCCCTTCTGCTCTCTATCTTCCCTGTTTCCCAAACTCTGCCATTTCCTCCAGGGAGCCTTCCTGGTGCCCTCCATTGTATTGTGAGCTCTTTTCTTCCACGGGTTGACAGAGGTTGACCAGCTCACTGGGTACTGTCTTGGGTAACAGAATCTTTGCTGGCTTGCCACTGTTAATACAGCTTGCATGCTGTAGAGAGGCTAAGCTCTCCCACAGACCTAAGGGACTTTAGTGATCGGCACTGCAAGGTGAAAATATTGAGGTTTACCGACTCATTGGTACCTGCCTTATTGTTTTTAATATTTGTATTACTGCTTTGAGAATTAAATAAAATCTCTTTCCATCGTATGCTCTCCAACTCTTCCCTTTAGCTTTTTCCAGATCAGCCAGCACATACGTTAACTCCAGCTCTCAGAGGCAGAGGAAGACAGATCTCTGTAAGTTCCAGGCCAGCCTGGCCTACACAGTGAATTCTAGACTGGCCTAAGTGACAGATTGAGACCCTGTCTCAAACAAATAAAATTTGACCAACCAAACCACTTTCCAAACACAACGATACCTTAACCAAATAAGAATGAAAGGGAAACCAGGGAAAGTGTGGCTCCAGGAAGCCCTGGGGCTTAGCCTGGCGCCAAAGAGAGGAAAGGAGAGAAATGGCCTGGTGTTTTTTTTCCTGAGCAGCTCTGCCTTCAAAGCTCCAAACCCTGCTGCTGCTCAGAGCAACCGTCCTTAACCTCTTCCTTCTGCAGGCAGGCACCTGGCTTCTCTCTGCAAGCCAGTGTGAGCGCTAGAGCCCCCCTCCCTCTTCCATCCCAGTGCCAGCCAGCCTTGCTGCCTCCCAGCAAACAGCCATGTCCTTGGACCCATCTTTTAGGTCTGTTTCCAGAACACAGAAGAACTACCTTGCTTCTAGCTGCTCTCAAAGGTTTTTGCTGTTTAATTAGGGTTTAGCTGTTGTTTCTCACGACCCTCCAGTTGGCCATTGCTTGTTGACTTACTAAACTGCTCTAATCTCTGTGCATGCCTGTGTGTGCAGTTTTGTGTGCGTACAAGATGTTTCTGTGTATGAGCGTGTACTCGGCAATCGTGTGCAGGTACAGTCAACTGCAGTGTCTGCCCTCCTGTCTCACCTCCCGTGTTGCACAGCAGGAGCACAGAGACGACAGATATGGGCATCTGGCTTTTTAAGAAGGTTCTGGGGTTTCAAACTCAGCCTGTTAGGCTTGTGTACCAAGTGCTTTACCCAGAGAGACAGCTTTCCAGTTTCCACTTCCTGTCCCATATTTAATGTGTGAACTGCTGTAGCCTCTCCCTGCCCACGCACTCATTTGGCTGGGGCTGGCAAGGTGTCCTTGGGATCAGCCTGAAGCACAGGGCACTCCTGTTGGGGAGATCAGGGTAGGGTGGTGGCTTCTTTGGGGACCACTGTGGGCTCTTCTGGAGCTGCCATTATGCCATTGTCAACTGTTTCTCATTACACAGAAAGAGCGGGTGGCAGAGGCTATGAGGGTAAGTTCAGAACATTTTTAACACCTCTTACAAATTAGTTTCATAATGTGTGGGTTGCCTCAGATGGGGAACTTCATCTACAGGGAAGGCAGGGTTCGGTTCTTGAATGCCCAGGGATGGCGATGAGCCTTGTGCTGGTCTTCTTATGGACCACAGAAGGCAGATCTGCCAAGACGCCGTGTACCCCCAAATCCATGCATTTGTTGGACTCTCACTTCCTCTGAATGAGACTGTATTGTGTATAGAGTAGTCTAGAAGCCATTAGATAGAAGGAAGTGCTCATTGCTATGACTGATGAGCTCAAAAGAGGAGGTTAGGGGCTGGGCTGGGGCTGGTAGATTGTGCCTGTAATTCTGAGACTCTGGAGGCTGGGGCAGGAAGATTGTCTTGATTTAAGGTTATCCTGGGCTACATAGTGCTAGATCAGCCTGTGCTAAAGAGTACAGAGACAGAGAAACAGAGACAGAAAGACACAGAGAGAGACAGAGAGAGAGAGAGAGAGAAAGACAGAGAGAGAGACAGACAGACAGAGAGAGAGAGACAGAGAGAGACAGAGAGAGACAGAAAGACAGAGAGAGAGACAGAGAGAGAGAGACAGAGAGAGACAGAGAGAGACAGAGAGAGACAGAAAGACAGACAGAGAGACAGAGAGAGACAGAGAGAGACAGAGACAGAGAGAGGCAGACAGAGAGGAGAGAGAGAACCAGGAGAGGCAACAAATAAGCCACGAGGCAGACCTCACAAGAAACCAAAGCCGCTGATACTTGGGCCTCACACTTCTGGCCTCTAGAGCGTGAGGAAACACATTATTGCTTTTCAAGTCCCCATGTCTGTGGTATTGTGTTGCAGTGGACTGATTACTCACTAGCAGGTTTTGCATGGTGGACAAAGCCACAGGTAACTTCATCTATGACTTTCCAAGTCACATGAGTCTTCAGTGGTGTGAAAAGGGGCGTCTTCAAGTGTTTCAACAGTGGTAAACTTGTATTTATGGGAAAACACACATGCTGCACACAGTCAGCCTCAGTTCTTTGATTCCTATTGAACAGCCAGCCCAAGTGACTCGCACAGAGCCACACTGCTGAGATTTTTTTTTAACCCGTGGTTCTAGGAACTCAGGCATCTCGACACTCAAGCTTTGCCTAGACCACTAAGCCACTTCTAAGAACAAGGCTACCTGAGGCATTAAAAAAAAAGAAAGGAGAAAAAAAATGTGGCGGCGCTTTCCCCTCTACAGTCATCTCTTTTGGGCCTCACACTGCACCTTCGGAGGGGACCAAGCTGGGGTTCTACAAGAGTTTCATGTTGTCAACCACGTGTGAGAGCCCCTTGGAGTCTCAGGCGACTCTTATCTCCCTGGTTAGGCAGACTAAGTGAGAACCTGGTATGGGGTGATGGAAGAGGAGGGGAGTTCTCTGTGGTAGACCACATTCTTTTTGCGTGCCAGTGTCTGAGACGCTGGCCCAACTCTCACGAGAAAGGGAACAATGGCTTGCTCGGTTCCCCATTGCTGTTTGCTCCCTGCTTCCATGCTGGTATCGGGCGGAAAATGAGTTGCGGGTTTCCTCCTGTGAGGATTGCAGAGACTGATAAAGTACCATCCCAGGAGGAAAACAAGATGCTATGAGCAGCCCACAGTGGGCTGGGGAGCCATAAATTACATCCAGGGAGCAGTCATGGGGAACCCTATGAATGGCCAGGCTAGGCGTCAGGGGCCAGGAGTTGGGCCGAGAGACCTAGGTGCTGGAGAGGAGGGTGGGTTCCGGCACCAGTTCCAAATGCAACAACAACAACAACAACAACAACAACAACAACAACAACAACAACAACAGAAAGCAATGTTTTGTCACTGGACTGTATCTCAGACAGCCAATGTGGGCCATTAAACCCTTGTGGTGACAGGTCATTTGGACAAAATAATATTAACCAGGAAGTTGCCATGAGTTCACTGAGGTCCCAGTGGTCAATTCCCATGTTATTCTGACAGCCCTTTCTCCCTCCATCTGCTCCATTTTGCCCAGAGGGGGAAGTGAGGCCTTTTCAGATGAACCACGCTGATTTTTTAAAAATCAGTATGTGTGTGATATGTGCTTGCTATGTGCAAGTCTGTGCATTCACGTGGGGACTGTGGACACGGGTGCACCACAGTGTGCATGTAGAGGCCACCGTTCATCTTGTCTGAGGCAGAGTCTCTTTGCTGTCTGATGCCAGGTTGCACTCCAGGCTAGCTGGCCTGTAGCCTCTAGGGAGCCTCTCTCTGTCTGCAGCTCCTGTCTCCCCGCAGGAATGCTAAGGTTACAGATGAACACATCCCTGCACCTGGCTTTTATGAAGATTCCATGGATTCTAACATGGGCCTTCATGGGCCTTACCGTACCTTGCATGGTAAGCATGTGTTCATCTCCCCAGCTCTTCCTGAAGTTTGATAGGAGCAAGGTCTGTCCAGGTAGCCTGCTTGAGAGTAAGTAGCCTCTTGCTCCCAGGCGGGGGCAGCGGGCTGCAGACCGAGCTCTGCTGTGTTCCTGGTTACCACATTCGTAACTGTCTTTGCTGTTGGGCCCATAAAGACAACCCAGAAGGCCAGCACCACAGGCAGCAATGCAACCTACTCCCCAGTAGAATGTTCCAAGTTTCCTGCTTCTGTCTTCCTGAGTTCACCAAATAGGAAACAATAAACATTTGGAGCATGTATTGAGAGTGGAGTAAGCCAGGAATTTTTCTACAAATATTACTTCCTTTGCTTGTCGGCAGCCCAGAGGAAATGCAGCCAGTGAGCAGTTGGTGACTTTTCACCAGGGGCCCCAGGGCTGGTGTCTCTGCCTGTCCCACTGCAGGACACTGTACGGTTCGTGACTCACACACATCCCCATGATTCAAACTCACTCAGTTTCCTCCGCTGCCAGCAAGGGAGCATTTGGAAAGCCCTTTAATTTAAAGCTTGGAATTGGTTAATGGCTTGCTTTCTTCTCCTTCTCCTCCTTCAATTCGGATGCTACTCCCAAAACCTGCAAGCACACAGGCATGTATACACACGCATGCGCATGTACACACACACACACACACACACACACACACACACACACACACACACACACACGTCCCTTCGCCAGGTTTTACATTTCCACACAGAAGCCCTGTGGCATCCTCAATACCGTTTGTTGTGACAACGTGGTTGGCAAGCCCTCTGCATTCCCCTGATCCTTTGTCTGTATGCACCAATACTGATTCACAGATACCCATGGGGTGTGCACAAGAATTTGTAGTCAGAAACAAATAAATGATACCCCTTATGCCGTTCCACTCCGTATCAGCTCTGCCAAACATTCAATCCACAAACTACAGGCACAAGTCAAGAAGCACGTCTTGGTGCACGGCTGTGCCTTCATGATCTTTTCATACTTCTGTTTTTATTTGCTTAAGCTCTGTCCCCGATTCATGAAAGAGCCACAAAACACACGTGCCTACTCATGGCTCAACTCCAGCTATGTAAGTTTCAAGAGATTGGCTATAAAAACGCAGGTAGGTTTCATGACCCGTGTGGTGCCTACCCAAAAGTCTGCCATCTAGTAATTTTAGCTGCGAGAATGCGTGGACTTAGGAAATGGCTTCATAGTTCTTTTAGAGAGAGACTGTGTATGCCACAATTTTCTGGCTTTTCTGTCTTGAGCAACACCGGCTGCCTTTTTTTTGCAATTGAGGCTAAAAGAAAAACCACAGCACAGCCCCTTTGGATGATTTTTCCAAGAATGAGTCTACCCAGATCCTGCTCTCTGCGAGTGGCCACCTTGGCCCTGAAATCTCCAGGCAGATCCAAGGTATACCTGTGAGCTGCCTCTTCCAGGCCACACTACTGGCACCACTCCTCCTGGTCAGCCTAAGTGCCGAGTCTGCTAAGCCCCAGGGCAAACTGAACTCAAGGACAGGGCCAGACAGCTTGCTGACATCAAAATAACTCCAATAGAGTCATTCGGGGCAAGGGACAGCCATCTAAAACCCAAAAGTATCCTCCGTGCCAGCCTTTAATCTCTAGGACTGTAAACAAGAGCAGTCCAAGGCACTTGACACAACTTTCACTCGGCGACCAAATACTTCAACAGCTCAACCAAGCATTTATTAAAACATCTCCGTAGCAGCGTGCGACCCACAAATAAGTAATCCAGTTGCCTCATAATCCCAGGCCTCTGTTTGAATTCTCCCTCACTCCCAAGCAGGCAAGGACCCCCAGGCAGGCACTGGAGGGCCCGCTGGCTGCCATTTCACTCTGTGCAAAGCCGAACGAAACCAGATCTAAAAAGATCAGCGTACTCACCTCTCATGAAGCACTGTGGGTATGAAGGAAATGACTCAAAAATGCTGTCTGAAGCCATCGTTTCCTCTGGAAAACGCACCTCTTCTGAAGGTGGGGGGACTCAGTGACTCCTTTTACCTTAAGAGCAAAAACCAAGAAAGGTCATTACTTTGACCTCTCCCACCATAGCTCCCTAAGTCTTTTTCTCCCCCAACCTTAACACCCCTGGGACTCCATGGGCCCTTTGCAGGGGGGAAAAAAAGTACATTTGCAGAAACAAATATTCAAATTCTTAAAGATAAAAAAAAAAAAAGCACCGCCTGTGGGCTGAGCTGCTCACCGCTCTGCGAGAGCCTGTGGTTTGCATTCAGTGTGATTCGTCCTGCCTGCTGACCACTGTGCTGGGTTTAGACTTCTGACACTGCCAGGCTACCCGACTTGTGGTTCTGTGGTTGTTTATGAGGCCCAAAGAAGTTTTCACACAACCCAAATTACAAATTTAACTGTTCCCCTTTCCACAGCCCAGCACCATTGGTTCTTGACAATCATGTGACTTGAGTGATGTCAATTTTTTTTTTTAAACTTTCTGAGCTATGCCCTTCCTGCCCTCCACCTGCCCTCCCCCAGGCTGTGTAAAAAAAATAATAATAATAAAGTTGAGTAGAGCTTAGAAGAGAGGGACTGTAGAAGAAACACAAACAAACAAACAAACAAAATCCCCTGCCTCAGTCTCTTCTTGATGTCTCAGCTCTTTGCTGATTTAGTAGAGATCAGATCCTGTTGTTATTTGTGGTTTGGGGAACAACTGATTATTTAGATAAAGATTGTCTTGCTGTTTATTCAATAGTAATTTAACATTGGCACCGACTCTCTGCTGAGACCGGATGCGGCTGGGCTCCCATCGCTTAAATTGCTGGGCATCAGCTTGGAGAACTTGGTTCTTGGTAAAAGCATCTAAGACTGAAAAGGGGGGAAAAACAGATAAAGGAACCATTTCTGTGAGTGGCTGACCCTGAAAGGGGCTAGCAACTTCCTGGCATTTCAAAGCTTGGAAAAAGAAATAAAATGTTTTAATTGTGGGATGAAAAGACCACTTTAATAAAAACTCAAATGATGTGTCTTTGCCCCCCTCTGTGGACAGACTCAGCGTGGATTTCTTTAGGTAAACAGAAAATCGTGGCACGCTCTGCCCATCCATGCCCGCTACCCTGCTCACACCAGGAAGTTCCTTTGAAGGAAAGCAAAGAAAGGGTTGCTGTACAGCGGCTCATTTATTGTTCTTGCCCTTAAAGACTGCTTGCTCATAGCCTCAAATGAAGGGGCTAATTCACACTTCTAGGTAAATTACTCATTGAGCCCACTAAGGGCTCCTAGGGACTGCCCCAGAACCTGTCTCCTCCCTGAGGGGAATACTATGCAGCCCTTCTGCCTTTGGCAACCTTTGTTTGGAGGCAGGCAATACAGACAAGATATCTTGAGCTCTACCCTTTGCCTTCTCCAGTCTCTTTGTTTTACTTGCTGCCTGCAGTTCCCAGATGAGGTGTGGCTTTCCTTTTCTAACCTAGTTCTTCGTCCTCTGGTCAATTTCCCTCAGTTTCGAGGCACAGCCCGATGAGAACCTGTGCCCTGAACTCATAGGTCCAAAGGGCCATCCCTGGATCCCAAGCCCCAGGCATGGAGGGTACTTCCCTAGGTCTGAGCCCAGAGGAAGCCCTCACTGGGTTTTCATCAAGCTGATTTTGCTCACACCAAACCCCAGGCTATTACCTTCAATGGCACAGGCCTTCCTACAGGACCAGGCTCCGTTTCTACTTAATCCAGTTTTAACCAATGCAGGAATAGAAGCCTAGGGATTTCTTTCCTCCTGCCAAGCTGAGAAGTCAGCAGCAAATGCCCACACTTGGCTGATACTTGAAAAACAATGGGTGTACATCTTTTATGAAGCTTATTAATATCTAAACACAACTCGAGCTTCGTGTTGCCTCTCAATTCAAATCCCTTGTTAATATAATCCTCATTATTCAAATCCCTTGTTAATATAATCCTCATTATGTCTCTGTGCTATTGGTGCTTCTAAGCAAATTCCAGGCCGAGTAGAGGCTCCAGCCAGGTCACCTTCTGCACTTGCTACTCTGAGGAGAGATCCGGGGATCCAGGCCCTGCAGCTGCAGCTGCTTCTCCAAGATGACTTCACTCCCCAAAGAGTGGGAAACTCATGTCCATGCAGATTAATCCTGTAGCTATTTCATTCCAGAAACTCCCAGATGCTTTTAGCTTTAGGTGTCCACGCTCCTGCAAGGATGCTTCACATGCCCTGAGTGTCTCTTTGCCTTCGGGGGTCTCCAAAGGACAGGTCAGAGGGGAGAAGGCTTTCAGGGTGGCCTTGCAACAGTCCTACTCCAGGCTGTGATCACAAGGGTCCTGGTTGCAGCGAGGCACCAGGGGGCAGAGTACAAAAGCTCCCGTGACTGAAGCCAGAGTAACTCAGGGACTCACTGAGGCAGCACTTAAAGTTTTTCTGTGTTTTTCCAGGCCAGGGCAGCAAGGAAAGACTCTGCTGGCTGCCAACAAACTGGATCTTTACCCTTCTTTAGGAGCCCAAGACAAAGAGACATGTCTGTCATCGGTGAACAGCCTAAAGAAATGCTTAATCCCATTTTAGGCAGAACTGTTGGGGATTCTTTAAGTTCTCAGGTGGACCCACCCTCCAGCCTCGTTCCTGTCAGTGACTCAGACCCCAGGCTGCTGGCCTGGGAACCACACTGGAGCTGCTTCGGGGGACTGTGGCTCTGCCAAATAATGCCACAGCAATCTTCATCCTCTGATTGGCAAAGTTACTGAGATGCCACTCTTGAGGGGTGGGGTGGGGAAATGCTCCAGTGTCTTTGTTAATGGTCCTATAAAAATACCAGGAAAGGTTGAAAGATGCAGAATTGTGTAACCCTGTAATTAATGTCAAGAGCTCTGTATGCAACTCCATCCAATTAAAACACTCTCTCAGGTCGGCCTTCTCACTGTGTGGCTACTTCATGCTGCCTCTGAACTCTACACCAAGATAACACAGATTATCTGGACAGAAAATGTGGGTATAGACAGGTACCCATGATCTCCATAGAGCATGGGTTGTGTGTGTGTGTGTGTAGGGGGGGCTACACACATGTCTGTGTTCACATGAGTACACAATGTATGGAGGTCAATGGTCTTTTTCAAACTCTGTCCGTCCACTTTGTGTTTTCCTTTGTAAGAGTCTTTCAGTGGCCGGGGCTTACCAATTAGGCTAGACTGGTTGGCAAGGGAGCCCGGGGTGCCTCCTGTTTCTGCCTCCCAGTGAGGGGGTGGGGGTGGGGGGGTTACTGTGCAGATGCCCACACCAGGACTTCTCAATGTGGGCTCTAGGGGCCAAATTCAGGTCTTCATGCTTGTGTGACAAACACTCCAACTGAACCATTTCCCCAACGTATCATAGATTGCTATTATTAGATCTTTTCTCTGAGACAGAGGCGTGTGTTATGGCAGCAATGGGCTCAGGGGCTTACAACTGGCATCTAAGCTGTGTGGACCAAACAGAACCTGCTCCTGCCAGACCTGATGGCTTGAGTTGACTAACTGAAGAGCCTGATAGGTCAGTTTTCCTCTCTGGACACCTTTAGTACATGCTGTGTGTGTGTGTGTGTGTGTGTGTGTGTGGTATGTGTGGTGTGTGTGTGTGTGTGTGTGTGTGTGTGTTGTGGTGTGTGTGTGGTGTGTGTGTGTGTGTGTGTGTGTGGTATGTGTGTGTGTGTGTGTGTGTGTGTGTGGTGTGTGTGTGTGTGTGTGTGTGTGTGTGTGTGTGTGTGTACAACCCTGGATTTTTCATTTGGGAAAAGTTAAAAGTGTAAATTTTAGCCTATTTGTTAGCTTAGTTGACGTTACAGTGCACTGAGGGAAACAGGAAGGGAGGAAGAAGGAAAGAAGGAGGTAGGAAGAGGAAAGTAGAGAAGGGAGGGAAGCATTGAAACCAACCCTTCAAAGGACCTGTCTAAAAGACTTGGAAGCCGTCTAGTGGCATTTGCTTATAGTGTTGAGTTTGAGCCGTTTGCTGCAATCCATGGAGACCTGGAGCTGGTACCCATGACACTATCTGGGAACTTGCTAGGAATCCAAGTCTTGGCTCCATCCTCAACCCTGAGTCTGATTCTGCTGCAGTCCAGGCCCCCAATTCCTGTGCACACTGCAGCTGGTGGAGAACCTCAAGGGAAGGAACCTCATTTGTACACTCCGGAGGCTATGTCCAATGCTATGACATCATCCCCCTTAGCACTGGTGAGGCCGCTAGCTTTCTGTCTTGTTGCCCTGGGTATAAATGTTTAAGCCCTGAGAGTTTCCAGACCCCAGCCACCCACAAGCCCTGGTTTCTGTCCTCCAAGGTGGCTCTCTCACAGGTTGTCTGGACTTCACACTACTGTGCTGGATGGTTGAGTATGACATTTTATACAGGGAGACTCTTAGGTGCTGCCTAGCTGGTGACCACCTGGTCTCAACACTGGGATCCTTCCTGCAGGGGCATTAAGACCCTCAGTTTTCACTGACTTTGGAGTTTTGAATGTGTGTGAAATGCTGTGAGCTCTACCAGACACTCACCACAGGTCCCAACAGCAGGCATCCCTAAGGGTAGCCTTCATATCCTCACCATAGGCTGCCTGCCCCCTTCCTTTCCATGCCCGCTCTAACTACCACCTGATGCTTTTCTCTGACCTTTGTTTCAAAGGAAGGGCTCACCTCTTGTGTCTGTATTTCTAACAGCTTAACCTTCTACGGCCAGAGGCTCTGTTTCCACAGGTACATAGGTAATTGGCACACAGAGGGCTGGTAAACAGGAGGCTGGCACACAGGGAGCTGATACACAGGGGGATGACACAGAGGGGGCTGGCACACAGACACACAGGAGGCTGGCACACAGGAGGCTGGCACACAGGGGGCTAACACACAGACACACAGGAGGCTGGCACACAGGAGACAGGCACACAGGAGGCTGGCACACAGGAGGCTGGCACACAGGAGGCTGGCACACAGGAGACAGGCACACAGGAGGCTGGCACACAGGGGCTGGCACACAGACACACAGGAGGCTGGCACACAGGAGGCTGGCACACAGGGGGCTAACACACAGACACACAGGAGGCTGGCACACAGGAGACAGGCACACAGGAGGCTGGCACACAGGAGGCTGGCACACAGGAGGCTGGCACACAGGAGGCTGGCACACAGGGGGCTAACACACAGACACACAGGAGGCTGGCACACAGGAGACAGGCACACAGGAGGCTGGCACACAGGAGGCTGGCACACAGGAGACAGGCACACAGGAGGCTGGCACACAGGGGAATAGCATACAGCAGGATGGCAACTGTTTCATTGAAAGCACCTGAATCACTTCATGCCCACCTCAGTTCAGAGAACTTGTTTGGGATAGCTTCTTCTTACAGAGTGTTGGCCCCTCTGTTCTTGCTGCCGCTTGCTACCAGAGGGCCAAAATTGGGCAACCAAAACCCATTTTGAATGGTAGAAATAAATGTACAGTGGTCAAGGTTTGGTCAAACAATGGAGACAGTCTGGTATTTAGCGATCAACTTCCCAGCCCAATTTTGGAGCTAATTTTATCATGCAAAGAACACGAAAAGAAACTCAGATTCCACGGAGACAAGCCAGGATTCACTGGGTCAGAGGGCTCCACATCTGATACGGGGATTCAGTGAGCACGTGGTTTTGAGAACTTTGGACTTTTATTTCAAGTGTCCCTCCTTTTCCTGGTGTCAGGCAAATGAATAGCCCTCCACAGGGCAAGGCATAAAGCTACTTTTATCACTGGGGTGCCATGAGGATCAGTGGCTGTTTGGACTATGCAAAATGGTTTTGAATGAACTAAGAGAGAGAACTGTGGTTGGCATCTCAATATGGAAACATCCAACATGTGAATTTTAATACCAACATTTGCCAAGTATCATACAGGCATGGCGCCAGTAACATAGAGGCTGGGGTTGAAAACAGCCATTATAGTTGATGCTAGAGAAATCCCAAGTGCTGGGCAGTGCGTGCGTGCGTGTGTGCGTGTGCGTGTGCGTGTGCGTGTGTGTGTGCGCGCGCGCGCGTGTGTGTGTGTGTCCTCACCTTCCGCATTGTCTGAAGCAGGTTCCCTTTGTTACTTGACTGTGTTTTATGTCCCATGTAACCACTCTCCATCTTCCGTCTCACTTTATGAGCACTGGGAATGCAGACTGACTCTGCACTCCCTGGCTTTACATGGGACATGGGGATTTGAACTCAGATCCTTAAGCTTGCATAGCAAATGTTTTGCTCACTGAGCCTTTGCCACAGCTCCAATTTTGCTTTGACACAGAGTATCACTACACATCTAAGGTGAGGCTGGCCTCAAACCCACAACTCTCTGCCTCCTGACTTCTGAGATTACAGAGTGCATCCTCACACCTGTATTACCCATTTTTGAGCCCCATGCTTTGAAGTAATATAACGCACTCCTACATATGCAGGCTAAAATCCTTTCAGAATGCCATAGAAACGAATTAACTACACCGAGAAACAAAATATTGACCCTTAAAATGATGTGGTGTGTATTTTAATTTCCTTCTCTTTGAATTCTTTTCTCTTCCTGTTCACCATCTAGAAAACGGCTGGGCTTCTGCAAAGAGCAGGCAGGGAGATGTGGTCCATTGTTCTGGTCCTGATTTTTCTCCCCTCAGGTCCTTGGTAGTTCCACAGAGAAGGAAACTAAGGTGTTGCCTTGGAGCATATCAGCCATGTGACAAGCGAGAGGATGAGATGGCAAACAGAAGGGGCTGGGTCTGAATGCCTGCCATTGACGTCATGATGAGTCTGGCTACTTGGGGATCTTATGTGTATATTTGATTGTGGTGGGGAGGGGGGACTAGGAAGAGTGGAGGGAGGGGTTACTATGGTCTAGCATCCTGTACTATGGAGAACCTGATGATCAATAGCTTCACAATGCTTTATTGGAACTGAAGGGAGGGAAGCAGAGTCTGCTGTGTTAGCCATGGAGTGACAACTGCCCCCACCTCCTCACCACCGGCTAAGGACATGAGTGAGGAGTGGTGGGATTGGAAGGCGACAGAACTGTGACAAACTGAGAGGCCCTGGGACATTGTGCCTCCTTGTACCCACACCTTTGCCACCTTGTAATGAATAAGCAAGCCCAAGGCTTTTCTTTGGCCCAACGGGGTAATCAAAAAGTTGACACAAGCAGAGATTTGAAATGGAAAAGTATTTGTCCTTTAGAATATGCCCAGGAGGTGCATCAGAGGGCGAGACACATGGAAGGAAGCCAGTTGTACCAGCTGAGAACATCTGCACTCAGCTGACATTTAGCAAGCCCACCTCTAGATGAGTTGTTCTGGCTGTGGGAAGAGCCCGATGAGATACACGGAACATCTTCAGGGCTTGGGAGAACTGAGCTAAGTGTGAGGCCCAGAGAAAGCCAGGCAGGCTCAGACAAGTGGCCTAGGGTCCCTCTTCCTTTACCCCGTGTTCCCCCAAGTGTGGAGGTGCCGGGGGTTCTTGCTTAGCAAGAGGTAGACATAGACAGAAAAACACTATGTTGTAGGAAGTAAAGAGCTTATACTCCCTACCCACTCAGCAGCCAGACAGTTGGTGCCAATAAAGATTGCCACTCTAGCATCTGAGACTATGGTTTGCTAGTCACAAGACCTTTCTTATCTAGGCAAGCAGCAGAGAAAGGATCACCACACAGAGGGGCTTGACAGGACAGTGTGGTACCAATGCTTGGAGTTCAGCTAGCCGGATCTATACAGCCTCAATATCAAGTAGAACAACAAAAATGGATGCTACAGTGTAGAACAAAAGTCAAATAGCTTTTAGGAAAGTAAATGCAACACAAATCACCTACCAACATCAAGAGATTGAGTGAATGCCATCATTGGCTCCTCCATGGCAGTGATAGATGACAGATCAAACCAGAAAGAGTTTATCTGGCTTACAAGTCCAGATCACGGTCAATCACTGAGAGATTGGAACTCAAACAGGAGCAAGGGAGGCCGTAGAAAAATGTTGTCTGTCAATATCCCAAGACCACCTGCCCCAGGGATGGCACCACTATAGCCTTCCAAGTTAATCAATAATTAAGAAAATGCCCCCACAGACATGCCTACAGGCCCATATGACAAAGCTATTTCCTCAGCTGAGGTTCCTTTTTCCCAGGTGTGTTGACAGCCAAAATTAGCCATCATATGTGCATAGACAAAATGTGGTACTAACATACAGTGGGATATTATTCTGCCTCAGAAAGGAATGCTACAACAACATAGGTAGACCTGGAAAACATGCTTAGTGAGATAAATCAGAGATTGACCAACATTGCGATTCCATGATATGAGGTACCTGGTACAGAAAAATTTACAGAGAACAGAAGTGACATTACTAGAGGCCGGGAGGAGGGAGAATGGCAAGCCACTGTCCTGAGTGTAGAATTTCCAAACAGGAAGCTGACATTTCTGGAGCTGGGTAGAGGTTGTGGTTGCGCAACGCAGGAATATAGCCAAATGCCAGTGAGTTCCATATTTAGGAAGAGTTACATGGTGAGTATTAATTGTATATTTTACCACAATAATTAAAATAAACAAAACAAGTGGCTTTTGTCATTAGACCCAAGAAATTCTTTGTGATCAAAATAACTGTTTAACCCACAATGGGACTCTGGTAGTGTTCTACATAGCTTGTGGGAGATGATTAGCAGAGGGAATGGTTTTTATTGTTGTTGCTTGTGTTGTTTTCTTAGCAACTCAGAGTAGGACCCTTTGAAACAGATATGTCAGGGCACAATCCTTGCCGTTATGGGGTTGGGTCATTATGGTCTGTTTACATCGTTTAATAAAACTTGTTTATGTCAGAGTGTACCACAGTGAATGCAGCACTCCACCGCTAGGTCAACACTTCCTAAATCTTTGCTACCTCAGTGAGGAAGGATGTCCTGAAAAATGATGGACGATTGAAGGGGCTGTGCCTCCCACTCTGCCTTTTGTCATAGTCTGTGTAGTTTGCTTACTTACACACAAATCCCAAGTTGGCTCTTTTTATTTTAACTTTAAAAATGTTGTGGCCGGGCATTGGCGGCCCAGCACTTGGGAGGCAGAGGCAGGCAGATCTCTGTAAGTTCAAGGCCAGCCTGGTCTACAGAACGAGTGCCAGGATAGGCCCCAAAGCTGCACAGGGAAACCCTGTCTCGAAAAAATCAAAAAAAAAAAAAAAGAAAAGAAAGTGTGTATGTTTGTGCACTCAACACATGTCAATGTGTATGGAAGGGCCTGAGGAGGCCAAAAGTGTGTTGGATCTCCTAGACCTGGAGCTTCCTGATGTGCGTGCTGGGACCCACCCACACTTGGGTCCTCTGGTAGAATAGTAATCATTGATAACAACCTTCACTCTTATCATTGATAACAACCTTCACTCTTCAGGATCCATCTCTTCAGCCCCTGGAGCAAAGCTGACTTTGAAAACTGTCAAGACCTCCACACACAGTCCAAACCCCATTGACTCTAGGGTGTTGGGCTCTGTTTTTACAATTCTCATTTGGCACGAATGTGCTGGCAATCCCTGATTTATTTTGTCCTTTAGTTCTCCATCCTTGGAATTCCCTGTATAGACTAGGCTGACTACAAACTCATAGAGAGAGCTGCCTGCCTCTGTCTTCTCGGTGCTGGGATTAAAGGCCAGCACCACTATGCCTGGTGGCATTCTTGAAGTCACTGACTATATGGATAGCTGATACAGAGGAGGGAGTGGGTTTACTGTTAATTCAAAGGATTGATCTTTTCTTTCCTGTGACATCTCCCTCTTCATGGGTGGAAACAATCTTGTTTGGTTGGCAGTGGGTGTTGACACCAGTTCTCTTTGCAAACAGCCCACTGTCCTCTTTGTGACCCATCCAGGTGTCTAACAACAGCTTCCTAGGCTTCTGTGACCACAGGAAACACAGGACTGGGCAAATTCAATTGTGCCACAAATGTCTCCCACTGCACCCTTTTCAGACATACCAATGGAAATGTTTGTGACACTGTGCTGTGACCCACCCAGGGTGATGAGGACCCTCAAATACACAGGAAACTTCTCATTTAGGAAACAGGCATGAGGCAGCAATGAGATCTTATGGGCAGAGTCCACAGCTTACAGAAACACACAGTTAAACTTTGAATCTCTTATTCACCTCACTGAAGCTTTCGCTTATTTGGGGGCTTAGACTGAAGACTGAAGACACTGGAAAGGGTCGTGTGACCCAGTGCACAGCCAACAAGCCCTGACCTCAATGAAGTGCCATATTTACTCTGAAGGTCAAGCTTCTCTTTACCAAGGATGCTCCCCTCTGATATAAAGAGGTCAGGGCAGTGAGAGTCAGCAGGGGGAAAACAAAACAAAATAGAACAACAAGAAAAACATCAGAAAGGAATGTATCATTAATTTAAAATTTAGGGAGACAATGGAAGCTTGTACATGCCCCAATGTTGTATGGAGCATGGAAGAATGAAGAGTTTTTGTTGTGTTGACCCGAATTCAGATTTAACCAGACACATTTTTAAGTTTTGTTGTTGTTTTTAATCATGTGAATGTGTGTGACTGTGACTGTGTGTGACTGTGACTGTGTGTGTGACTGTGTGTGTGTGTGTGTGTGCGCGCGCGCGCGCGCGCAAGCGCACACACAACACATGAATATGTCAAAAAACGGTGTCAGAAGCCCTGGAGCTCGAGTTAGAAGTGGTTGTGAGTCACTTTCTGTGGGTGTTGAGAATTGAACCAAGGTCCCCTCTCCAAGAGTAGCAAGTGTTTTTATCCAGGGGCATCTGCCCAGCCCCACTGTGCAAGTTTTAAACTATTTCACTTGTGTATAAACCTCTGGCAATGGCCAAGATGTGAGATTCAGGTATGTAGGTGTGTCTCTTTAAGAGCAGGGCTCTTGGGGAGGGAGGCTTGTCTTAATATGTAGAGGGTTACTAAGGACCTCTAGGACTTCCCCTCCTGGAGGCTTCTGTGCCTTTTCTCTTTTCCTTGTCATGCACTCCTTTCTAAGGCCCTGGAGGGTGTTAAATGCCAGCCGCCCCTTGTTAGCGGCTGGCCCGATTGTAAGAAACAATGGCCCAGGGATCATTTGCTCCGTGATTTTCCCCGTGGGACTCACCTGCCTCTGGTCTGCAAGGACGCGTGCTTTATTGATCTCTGCCTCTTTCCAAAGGGGAGCCCAGGCGTGTTAATTACTGGGTGGCAGCTACTGTGAGCTGCAAGTGGATGACAGCTGGGTGCTGGGCACACTCTGCAAAGAGAGTTTTGGGTTTCCATTGTGGTCCATGTTATAATCCTAGACCTTCCATCTGCCCTAACTGTTGTTTTAGGTCAAGAACAATTGGCCAGGGCCGAAAACATAAACACCTCCCTGGGCCGGCCCTTATCATTTTCTTTTCATGTTGGCTTAGGAAATACACCTGAGAGAGCAAAGGCTCTCAATGAACCTGGCAATTACCAGCCACCAAGGGCAGGCAGCAAACGTTCAGAGACAGAACCCCAGGATGGGCGGCTGCCGGTTGCAGGCTTGCTTGCCTCAGGCCCTCCCTCCTCTAGCCTGAGCAGCTCAAGTCAGTGTGGCTAGCAACCAGGGATGGTTTGGAAGCCTCCCCTGATTTATTCTGAGCAAACACCTAGTTTTGGTTATGTGCGGTGCTGGGAAAACAACTTAATAAAGAGGAGGTAGGGCATAACCAGTTTGTCGTCTATGACATAGGAAATTGCAGAAGTGTTAAAAGCAAAATTGGACACACACACACACACACACACACACACACACACACACACTCCTTTTCTGTCCCCCAGGTATGGTTTTGGAAGGCAAATTCCAGAGCAGCACTGAAATGGAGATGGAGGGTGAGTTAGAGCACACTGCTGGCCAATGGCTCCATGCAGTAGCATCGAGACCATCCTCATCAGTCACTCACCAAAGACTTCAGGTGCAGCTCCTAGATAGCAGGCATCATGTCAGTGAGAAAAAAGGATGAAAACAGACCTTTATCATTACGTTCTGGAGCAAGAAGTTCATGACTTTGGTGGGAACTTGGAAGGTACCATGTGTGGGTTTGAATCCAACCTACATGCTACTTGTTCTCCTTCAAGTAGCCGACAGAAATTGGATTTGGTTTCATCACCTGCTTAATGGGGAACACACCACTATGCCTTTGCAAGATAGTTGTGAAATGGCAGTAATAATATTTATTACCCATGTAGGACAAATCAGACACTGACACTGGGATAGTCAAGTGACCAGGAAGACATCATTGGCTTCAACCAAGATCCAACAAGTCTACTCTCTTCTTTTGTTAGCCAGCTCACCAGTATGGAAAACACAGATGCTTCATTTGTTAGAAGGAAGGAAACTATCCGAACCAGTTTCCTCACTCAATTTTTATGGATGCACTGGCCATGTAAGTTAGCCATTCTTCTACCTGTTTATTTATTTAACACACCTTGAAGGAGTACCAAACCTGTGTTAGGTTCTGAGCTTGGTCCTGGGGAAAAAGACAGTTGAGAAATGAATGAGACAGGGCTCTTGACATCAGAGTGCTTACCAAATGAGAAGAAAACCCTGGAAAGAAAGCATGTGACATCCTAGGCATTTCCTTTGCTGGGCCAAGTAATACACTCTATGGTCCAGCTCAAACTTAATTGTTCCTACCTAGAATAGTTTATGAGTTGGTGAAGTCACCCTCCTTCAGCACCTTTATATGGGTTGAAATGTAAAAGGAACCATTGTAAACCTGACTTTCTAGGCTAAACATGGGCTTAAAAAAAATCCATCTCGGAATGAATATTGCTGTCCCCCTCCTACTATAAATGACCCAGAGTTAGTCATTTAGACCCCAGTAGTTTTTCTGTTTGGGATAAAATATCATGACTCATCAAATCTCTTCTGGTCTGACCTGCTATGACTTTGTTGGAGAGGAATGTGTGCTTTCTGTTGTTATGACAAACATTTTGACTAAACACAACTTAAGGGGAGGGGTTTATTTCTGCTTACAGGTTATAGTCCCCCATTGAGGGAAGTCAGCATAGGAACACAAGCAAGAGCCCGAAGGTAGGCTCCATTGCTATTCTAGACTGCATGACCTCTGGCTCAGGAACTCACTTCACAGCCAAATGAGGTGGGAAAGAAACCATAGAGGATGCTGCTAGCTGCCTGGCTCATGGCAAGTTGGAGAAACACTGTGTTTAATTATCAAGTCGATAAGCTTTAAAGATCAATTCCCTTAAAAATGAAAACAAGAATAGATAACTGATAGGCAAATGCTCATTGCTGACTTCATCTACACTTGGATGAATTAAAGGAGTTTACTAATTATAGCCAGATGTGGTGCCATTAGCCTGTAATCCCAGCACCTGGGAGTTGGAGACAGGAGGATCATGAGTTCAAGACCAGCTTTGACAACATAGTCAGTTAGAGGCCAGACTTGGTTACATGAAACTTGTTATTTAAAAAAAAATTAACCAACAAACCAATAAACCAATCAACAGTAATAATAAGTGTTGATTAATATAACAGTTGCTATTAGTTGGTCACCTGCTGAATTCCTGGTGGTGATTGTCTTGTGTATTGTATTTATAGTACCTTATATTATATATTTATAATATCTTATCTTATTCTCACAGCATTGTTTTCTGCCTGTTATGGTTTGAATGTAGAATGTCTATCGAAAAAGCATGTGCTGAGTGCATGGTCCCCAGCTGGTGGCACTCTGTTAGAAGTGTTGTGGATTGGAGGCAGGGCCTACATAGAAGAAGGATACTGGGGACCATGTCTCCTGTCCCCTCTTCTGTCTCCATGTCTAACCATTAAGAAGTGAGGACCAGTCCCTGTCAACAGGCCCCTAATCCATGGGCCTTCTGAAACTGTGGGACAAAACAGACCACCATTCCCTGAGTTGTTTCTCTCGTGGACATTAAGAGGGATGAGGAAAGTAACTAACAGGTTCACTTAGAAGATAGAAGACCAGGGCATAAAGAAACTGCAGCATTTGCAGAGACACACAGCTAACATGGAGAGCCATGGTTCCCCACTCAGGCAAGCTGGCTCCCAATGTCCCAGTCCTCCCTGGATTGCACTGCTCAGACCACTCCACAGCTCCTCCTTCACTCTTTAGCGCTCAACCAGGGAAACTATCTTAGATAGGAAAGAAGGAACCGACTCCCATAGGAATTCAAATTTCACACGCCTCATGGATCTGCTCTGAGAACATTTACTTGAGATGAATAGAAATGTTTTCTTTAAAGTTCAGAGAGTTCGTAGGAGGCAGTGCTCAATTTTATTGTCTTTTGTCTCCACCGCACATATTCTTTATAAGGTGTTCAATTATACTACAAAGGGGTCCTCAGTCCCTTGGAGATTTAAAAAGCCTTGTGGAGGGGTAATATAGCTAGGCCATGTCCAGGCCTGCACTTGTCTGTGTCTTTATGAAAGGCAAGGGGCCTTTGGGTCATGTTAGAGCTTATCCAATGGGACGTGGTGTGACGTAGCCTCTCTCTGTGAACTAATTCCCAGTGACAAATCTTCCTTGCCTCCTAACACTGTGGCCACTTCTGAGTCACCCATAGAATCAGTGCTGTCCAAGCCTGGCTGGTGACTGCAGTCGTCTCTTCTCTGACCATCTTCAGCATTTGGACTACAAAGGGGCTGAGACAGTGCTCTTAGAACTCTCTAAGTACTAGGCCTCCAACTCATCAGTGTTGAGGAGGGTGGTGGTTATCTATTGCCACAATCACACTCCATAACACACACATTCAAAGAAAAATCTCAGAGTGAATGTCATTGCTCTCAGGTCTTTGGGTCAACATGGCTGGTCAAGGGGCTCAGGAGTCCATGGTCAGCCTCTGGTTGGGTGAGCAGCTCTCCTGACACTGGCTAGGTTCTCTCACATGTAGAGATTGGTTGGTCTAGGAGAAGTTAAAATGGCATGGGCCTCCTTCATGTCCTCGTATCCTCCTAGGGAATCACTTGAAGATTCTAGAGAATAAGCACACACATTTGTAGCTCTCTGGATCAAAGTTTCAAGTGGAGGTAACCATTTCTGTTGCTTTCCATCAGCTAGAGTGAGGCTGTAAGGTGAGCCCAGATGAAGGAGTGGAAGACACAGTCCATGTCTTGGTCAAAGCGACCCAGAGTCAAAGTCACAGTGTGAAGAGCATGTCTGTAAGAGAGGGCAAAGAGCTGGGGTGGGTTTAGAATTAATAGGTCAAGAGTAGAATAAATACAAATGCTTCCAGTTGGCCCAATATTGTTCCCAGTTTCTTTAAAAATTTGTTTATTTTTATTATTTTGAGTGTGAAGTATTTTGTCTACATGTCTGTGTGTGCACCACATGTGGGCCTGGTTGCCTTGGAGGTCACAAGAGGGTGTTGGATCCCTTGGGAGTGGAGTTACGGAAGTTTGTGAACCACCACGTGGGTGCTGGGATTTGAACCTAGATCCTCTGGAAGAACAGCCAATGCTCTAACCTTTGAGCCATCTTTCCAGCCTCTGTTCCCAGTTTCTTAACTGCCAATAATTATTGGTATGGGAAAAAGGAAAGAAGGGTAAGAGTAAAACCTGATTAGGACTACACCCTCCATACCTTTCGGTGGTTTGAATGAGATTGGCCCATAGGCTCATAGGCTTGAATACTTCTTTACCAAGATTAGGAGGTGTGGCTTTGTTGGAGGAGGTGTGTCATTGGGGGCAGACTTTGAGGTATCAAAAACCCATCCCAAGCCCAGAGTCTCTCTCGGCCTGTGGGTCAGGATGTAGTGCTCAGCTACTGTTCCAGCACATGACTGTGTGCCGCCATGATGACAAAGGAGGAAACCTCCAAAATGGTAAGCAAGCCCCAGTTAAATTATTTCTTTTTATAAGAGTTGCTGTGGCCATGGCGTCTCTTCACAGCAACAGAACAGTGGATAAAACACACTTCTTTGATCACAGATTACTCTCCTTATGTCCTTGGTCAGTTTCTTGCTTTCCGACCTCCCCAAATGGACAGATCCTAAATGATCACTACAGAGGATGTGTGAAGCCACAGAAATGATAGTTTCCTTACTCCACCCCAGGAGTGGGTCTGTCACAGCCTGAGAGCCAGCAATGGCCTTCCTTAGTAGTGGGGCCCTCACAAGGGTGAGAAACACTCAGGTTTTAGACATGGAACACATACCTTCCACCTCTAGGAAGAGGAAACTCTGCTTGGCTGGGGCTCCTATATCTAAGGAGGGTGGCATATGAAAAACAGGTCTGAATTTGTTTCTACCTTTGGGATCAACTCTTAAAAACAAAGCCACTTTTCTTTTTCCAGATTTTTTTGGGGGGAAGGGACAACAACAATGCTCCAGAATCTTCTCTCTTATTTGTGGGTTTTTGTTATTGCTTTTGAGATAGGGTTTCAGGGATCCCAACCTTGCCTTGAGCTGCCTAGATAGCTAAGGATGACCATGAACTTGCAGGTATGAAACTGAAATCCAACACCTGTTCTACACAGCGCTGGGGATCAAACCCAGGGCTTTGTGTACGCCAAGCAGGCACTCAAAGGACTGAACTGCCTCTCTAGCCCACTACTGCCCTCTCCGTGGTTGCCTTTACTCCATGCCCCATGGAAACCAGAAACAGCCTCTGATGATATTAGTCAGAATGTCATCATGAGTATCTGAAGGAATGCATTCCTACCACTTCAGAGTTCCTTATGGTGCAAATGATAATGAGGCCGTTGGTGAGACGGCTCAGCCTCGAAGGGTTCTTGCTGCCATGCCTGACTACCTGAGTTTGATATCTGGGACCCACATTTTAGAAGAAGAGAATGGATCCCCACCAATTGTCCTTTGAGCTCCACCCCCACACAGTGGCATGTGCACAGGCATATTCACACAGTAAATATAATAACAATAACAACAATCACGGTGCACTTTGCACAAATGAATTACAAGGAGCCCCTTGCCTATCCTGTGGCCTGAACCAGATTGAGTCAAATGAAGATGCAAATATTTAACACATTGCGATGACGTTCAGGGAAAACAACTCAGCCTGGACAGACTTGTGTTGGAGAGAGCATCCGCTGCCTGCCTGTACATATGGAACTCTTAGTCATCAGCTAATGGCTCTGGGCCGGATCTGTAGATACTTAACGTATCTCAAAACATGTGGGATCCTAAATTAAAAGATGTCCCAGGCTAAGAGAGACATAAGGGAGAATTTGTTTTGTTTTGTATTTCATTCTCTCTCTTAAAAACAAGTGTGTGTGTGTGCTTGCACGTGCGTGCGTGCGTGCGTGGTGTGTGTGTGTGTGTGTGTGTGTGTGTGTGTGTGTGTGTCCATGGAAGCCAGAAGTGCATGCCAAATCCTCTAGAGCCGGCTCACAGGAGGTTGTGAGCCACTACATGGGTGCCAGGAAATGAACTTGAGACCTCTGGAAGAGCAGCAAGTGCTCTTAACTACTGAGCTGTCTCTCCAGCCCACAGATTTCCTTTTCTAAAAGATGTGCCTTGCCTGTATAACACTCCCAAACTCAAATTACCTTAAATGTCATTACATATGGAATGTACAAAAATGTCACTTACAAACCCACAGTATAAATGTTGGGGTCTTCCTCTTGAGAACCCACAGAACTCATGTTGCATGAAGTTCCATTGCTATTTGTTTATTCCCAGCCCCAGGCAAGTGTGTGTGTGTGTGTGTGTGTGTGTGTGTGTGTGCCCGCGCGCGCGCACGCGCGCACACGCACTCAATCTTAAGCCAGATGGACAGAGGCTGGATTCAGCTAATTCATAAACGGCGTTCCTTCTCCCGGCTCTACATCCTGTCCCTATCTTGTGGAAAGAAGCAGGAGGTTAGAAGGTGGCTTTGGATGGAAGGTCCTTCCTGTGGACTTCTGTGGGCTCTCAGCTGTCAGACCAAATGGCTGATGGCTGCTTGGTTGGGGGTCTGGGGATGACCAGAGCGGACAATCTGGTGGCGATCTGGCCAACAGCAGCAGCTATGCGGTGGAGGAAAAGACAGTGCTGTCCTGTTTTCATTAAGTGTATTTATAAACACACTGAACATGAAACATTTTCCCTTTCTTCACAGTGATGGATGATTATATATCTATGAAATGTTTTCATTTATTTGGCGCCAGGGTAATCAAAATCAGTTGAAACTGCCCCAGCGAAGGGAGAGAAAACAAGGCAGCCTGGGACAGTCCCGGCTGCTTCCCTGTTGCTCTTCAGGGTAGGAACTGCCTGGCAGAGAGGCTCCTTCACAGAGGAACACGCTCCTGGGAGGGGTAATTGCTCCCAGCCCTACTCATGGCTGCAGTCCATGGAGGCTGCAGCTCGGCAGAGCTTTCAAAGAGATCGCCTGCCTCCTGGAAGCAGCGTGGGAGCGGCGGGGCCAGCCTGTGCGTGACTCTGTTTAGGCTGAGAGGGAGCTTGGTCCCAGAAAACCTTTGTGAATGAAACGAAGGGGGCTTTCATGTCTGCCCTGGCCCGTGTTCTGGGTCAGGCGCCCTGATCTCCAACATCCTGTTTAAACTGGTGTTTTCCACTACATACAGACAAAACTATTTCTATTCTGAGCTCTTCGTGATTGCAGAGAGACAAGCAATGAGGATTAGGTAGGGAAGCAGGGTTACCCTGCTGGGGAGAGACATACAGAAAGCAGACGCCCAGGCCTCATGCTTTTGATGTGTTTTTTTTTCTTTTCTTTTCTTTTTTCTTTTGGGTTAGCTACAGGACTGAGATCTGCGCTTTAGCCTCCAGCTGAGGAGGCCACTGTTTCCTCGGTGAGTTTATCCAGTCTAAACCACAGGATAATGGTGTATGCTTCTGGTCACCAGTTAGCCTTTGGTTTTCAACATGGGCCTGTTTACAGTCAGAAGAATTAAACTCTCAGTGGGAGGAAGAAGAACCAATAGCCCTGGCTGTGACTCATCACCTTTCAGGGGTTTAAGCTGACTGTCAGAGCAGGAAAAAGACCTTCACTTGTGGTTGGGTCCAAGAACTGGTAGCAGAGAATGGAGGGATGTCTCTAGGGTTCAGAACAGTAGAGCTAGGGCACACACAAGGTGAAGAGTATACTAGAAAATTTACCTGGCTTATTTTTCTGAAAATTTGTGCTAATTGGTCAGGTAGCACTTTTCATTTTTTCCAGGAATAGAAAGGGTGTATATGGAGCCACACTGCTTGCCATTAAAAGGCTACAAAACTGTGAGCCTCTTCTAGTCTGCCATTTTGACCACGTGGAACCGAACAGTAAGGGACCGTGGAAAACCAAACAAAATAAATCCTCTGAATCAATAAATTAAAAGCTATTTCAATTTTCGAGGGTGAAAATTTTCGAGAGCTCACTTTTTCCTAGTTCTAAGAAAATTATAAAAGTATCATGGTGCCTGAAGGGACCAGCCCCCCATTT